>NC_054713.1:4118312-4130812 GCF_016097555.1 Gigantopelta aegis | reverse complement strand
TGATTGATTAATGGATGAATGGATGGATGGATGGATAGATGGATGGATAGCATAATGTGTTGCTGAAAATGAAAACACAAACAAACAAAAACTAAAAAAGAAAATACATGTACTACTAATAAAAAAACTACTTTTAAACTTTAGTATAGCAGTGAGCTTTAAAGAGAGCAATACAATACTGAACGCACCTAGGGTTTTGAGCCCTCCCTCCCCTTCATTCACTTGTACAATATGTAGTGGAAAGAAACGACCTCTCAGCACACTTTAAACTATGGCTATTGCAGGTCTAACTTAACACAATTAACATTAATTTGGTCGATAGAGAGAAAGAGGAACCCACTGCTGCCATAGACAATTAGACTACTAATGATAAAGCAGCAAATGGTATTCTGTTGGGACTTTCACATAGGATAGTAATACCGCGGCCTTTGATGTGCTATTCGTGAGACACTGATTGGGTTGAGGACAAGGTCCTTTGAAGGGAGACGTACGGGCTCCCGTTGGTTTTAGAGTGGGGTGGCGCAGGTATTTATAGAGCACAACTAATATTGTGAGTAGAATAATGGAAATACATGGCGTGAAAAGGTTTTAGCCCAGCTCATTTTACCCGAAAGTCTCCATCGTTTTTGCCCGAATTCGAAGATTGGGGAGGGGGGGGGGGGGGGCAGTTTACACCCCTGACACCACTCCCCACCCCCGCATCGTAGGCTTATATTTGAGGGCGAATGATTCTACGACACACTGAGCTACATCCAGCCCAATCTTTGTATAAAGTTCGACTGCATGTATGTAGTTTGTTTAATTTTCAGGAAAGAGGATTCAGATGGCCAAAATGCTGATCCTGACTATCATCCCGACCGTTGCCCTGATTATCATAGCGTCCGTGGACGTGAAGCGCCTGTCGACGAAGCAGGCGATAGGACGCGAGGTCCAGGACATGATTCGCCTCAGCACGGAGGTGGGGATGCTCATCCACCAGATGCAGCTGGAGCGAGGCTACACGTCTCTCTACATCTCGGACTCCACGGGCACAGAGACGAGAATCCTGGTCGAACAGAGCTACGTAAACACCAACAACAAGCTCGACCAGATGACCTACTGGCCGGGAGAAACGAAAACCGGGCTCCGCAGGTTTAAAACGAAAAAGGATCTTTCGAAACATCTGAACCGCTACAGAAGTGATGTCTTGTTCAGCAGTGCCCTGCCGGATCTGAACAGCGTGTTGGAGTTTTATAATGACGTCATTAAAGAGTTCACCACGTGGATGTACGCCGCCATTACGTTTTCGCAAGAAGGCGATGACTGGAGAATGATAGTTGCCTACCAACTGCTTGTGATTAGCAAGAACGATATAGGCATTGAACGGACGCTCGGGAGTGTGTATTTCCTGGTTGGTCACTTCCAGTCTCATGACGAATATTTGTGGTATTTGAGGGAGAAGAACATGGGGAAAGGGAATTTTGAAGCATCCCTTTTGTTTTCTCCTGTTGTCAAAGAGTTATTTGTTGCCAACTCCGACGATAACACTCACATAATACATACAAATATCGAGAATATGAGAAGGGAAATAAGCGGTATTGGTAGCAGTAGCAACGGCAACAGTAGCAGCAACAGCAGCAGCACCACCAACAGTCATTACTGCAATATCTACAGCAACAACGTTACCAGCGGATCTCTAGGAAGAAGCAAATGGTGGTTCATAAACATGACGTCACACCTAAACCTCTTATTTGCTGTCCAGAACGATCTGGCGGAAGTCCTTCTCAGTTCCATCCACTCTGACCTGGAACATGACACAAAAAACATGTCCGTCAGCATCACCCTCCTCTGTGTCATTCTCATCATCTGTCCCCTGGTGGTCTTCTACGTCAAGACGATGGTGTCGGACATCCAGCGCTACGCCCTATCCCTGGCCGATCAGACGATTGAGCTGAGCAAGGAGAGGCAGAGGACGGAGTCTCTTCTGTACCAGATGATCCCTAAGGCCGTGGCGGATCAGCTCAAGTCCAACCAGGAGGTGGAGGCGGAGAGTTTCGCCGAGGTGACTATCTTCTTCTCGGACATCGTCGGCTTCACGAGCATCTCGTCCAGCTGCTCGCCGCTAGAGGTCGTGACGCTGCTGAACACGCTATACGTCTGCTTCGACACGCGGCTCGAGCTCTATGACGTGTACAAGGTGGAGACAATCGGGGATGCCTACATGGTGGCGTCAGGTGGGAACCGGGTCTTGTTTTAATTATAATATTGTCTTGTAGGTCTAGATACGTCTATCACACAAAATCTGTTGTGTGCTACCAGTTCAGAATGTATTTATTTGCTTTTATATACATGCAATTAGTGGTGTTTGCGGTTTTCTGTCTTTTGTTTTTGTTTTGTTTCTGTTTCTGGTTGTTTGTTTGTTTGTTTGTTTGTTTTTTGTTTGTTGATGCTTAACAAATATTTTGTTATCCGTGTTTTTAGCTTCAGAAACCATTAGTTTACAAATTAAAAATCATGAACACCATCATCATCATCGTCGTCGTCGTCCTCAATATGCTCCTTGTCACACAGTTATGTATCTTCTGGTAAATCATCATAGTCATCATCTTAATATCGCCCACCACCACCACCATCATTATTATCATCGTTATCATTACCATCACCACCACCGCCACTACCACCACCGCCACCACCACCACCACCATCATCATTACCATCACCACCACCATCGTCATCATTATCACCATCATCACCACCACCACCACCACCACCATCATCATCATCAGCAGTTTTCTCCTCCGCCTCCTTCTCATAAGCTTTCTCATCATCATCATCATAAACTTTCTCCTCCTCCTCCTCATCATCATCATCATAAACTTTCTCATCATCATCATCATCATAAACTTTCTCCTCCTCCTCCTCCTCATCATCATAAACTTTCTCATCATCATCATCATCATCATAAACTTTCTCCTCCTCCTCCTCCTCATAAACTTTCTCACCTCCATCATCATCATAAACGTTCTCCTCCTCATCATCATCATCATAAACTTTCTCCTCCTCCTCATCATCATAAACTTTCTCCTCCTCCTCCTCCTCCTCATAAACTTTCGTCTCCTCCTCATCATCATCATAAACTTTCTCCTCATCCTCATCATCATAAACTTTCTCCTCCTCCTCATAAACTTTCTCCTCCTCCTCAACTTTCTCCTCCTCCTCAACAACTTTCTCCTCCTCCTCATAAACCTTCTCCTCCTCCTCATAAACTTTCTCCTCCTCATAAATGTTCTCCTCCGCCTCGTAATCATAAATTTTCTCCTCCTTATCATAAGCTTTCTCCTCCTCTTCATAAGCTTTCTCCTCCTCCTCATCATCATAAGCTTTCTCCTCATCATCATAAACATTCTCCTCCGCCTCGTAATCATAAATTTTCTCCTCCTTATCATAAGCTTTCTCCTCCTCTTCATAAGCTTTCTCCTCCTCATCATCATCATAAGCTTTCTCCTCATCATCATAAACTTTCTCCTCCTCCTCATAAACTTTCTCCTCCTCCTCAACTTTCTCCTCCTCCTCAACAACTTTCTCCTTCTCCTCATAAACCTTCTCCTCCTCATAAACTTTCTCCTCCTCCTCATAAATTTTCTCCTCCGCCTCGTAATCATAAATGTTCTCCTCCTTATCATAAG
This sequence comes from Gigantopelta aegis, assembly GCF_016097555.1. Taxonomy (NCBI): domain Eukaryota; kingdom Metazoa; phylum Mollusca; class Gastropoda; order Neomphalida; family Peltospiridae; genus Gigantopelta; species Gigantopelta aegis. Next base: position 4,127,147 of record NC_054713.1, on the reverse strand, counting down.
CTTTCTCCTCCTCTTCATAAGCTTTCTCCTCCTCATCATCATCATAAGCTTTCTCCTCATCATCATAAGCTTTCTCCTACTCCTCGTCATAAGCTTTCTCCTCCTATTCATAAGTTTTCTCATCATCATCATAATCATAAGCGTTCTCCTCACATCATCGTCATTACCACCATCAGATGACATATTTGACACATACAATATTGACCAAAGTCTTGATGTTTAAACCACCTGCAGGTGTCCCTAAAAAGAATGGCCGGAAGCACGCCGCTGAGATAGGCACCCTCGCTCTCGACCTCAACCACCACGTGACTCACCTGGAAATCCCGCACATGCCGGGCACGCCTCTTCGCCTGAGAGCGGGGATTCACACAGGTGAGTGGGCTAGTACCGGCCTCGGTGGCATAATGGTAGAGTCATATGCTTTAAGGCTGCTAGGTGTTGGGTTCGCATCCCAGCACTGGCTGGCTCGATTGCCTTGAATAGAATTGTGACGAAGTCAGAGTTTTGAAGGTTTTTTTCCTCATTTTAAAAAAATTATTTTTAAATTTATATCCATTCGACTCTGCATTGTGCAGAGATACGTCCTTGGTCACGTATTACGGTTTTGTTGTTCAGATTTATATCTATAGTCCTTCCCATCATCATACAAAACTGTTTTTGTAAATAATTTCAGTTTGGTTTGACGCAAGAAGAACAGTAAAAGTGTTTTGGAAATAATTTTAAAAAAAAAAACGAAAAAAAAAAAAACCCACCAAAAAACACAACTAATTATTTTTAAATTTATATCCATTCGACTCTGCATTGTGCAGAGATACGTCCTTGGTCACGTATTACGGTTTTGTTGTTCAGATTTATATCTATAGTCCTTCCCATCATCATACAAGACTGTTTTTGTAAATAATTTCACTTTGGTTTGACGTAAGAAGAACAGTAAAAGTGTTTTGGAAATAATTTAAAAAAAAAAAAAACGAAAAAAAAAAAAAAAAACACACCAAAAAACACAACTAATTATTTTTAAATTTATATCCATTCGACTCTGCATTGTGCAGAGATACGTCCTTGGTCACGTATTACGGTTTTGTTGTTCAGATTTATATCTATAGTCCTTCCAATCATCATACAAAACTGTTTTTGTAAATAATTTCAGTTTGGTTTGACGTAAGAAGAACAGTAAAAGTGTTTTGAAAATAATTTTTAAAAAAGCACGAAAAAAACGAAAAAACACCCACAAAAAACCCACAAAAAAACACAACGATTTTTGTGTGCAATTTAGAAAACAATCAACTTAGAAATAAATAACTTGTAGTAAATTCCATAATATGATAACAGGCGTTCCCTGTGTGAAGGACTATAGTGTGTTTCTATTCAAACGATACTTTAGGCTATTAAAGCAGTTTACCACTCGGCCAAACAGTTTCAACTAATTGTTCAATATGTCAATGCCACTGCCAATCATTCTAAAACGTTAGATCAACAATTTTTATAGTTTTTATTTTTATTTTTTATTTTTGAATCTCCTAAATACAAAACTGCTTGGATTCGAGTGTGAAATTTCCTTGAAACGGTAATTGATTCTGTTTTACCAGGTGATAAGGTAACCTGTCATTTATCTGCCCAGTCTGGTATGAAACGTAGATATGCATTTATTGTACGATATCCCAAAATAGAATCGTCTAAATTAATTTAAAGAGATGAATAAGCGAATAATCTAAGATTACAGCTGATGTTGTCAACTATTTTAAATATAAACCAAGAACAAGAGAGACCCCAATACTGATCCCTGTGGTACCCCTGTGTTACAAATTTATTGTCAGATTGATATTCGGGTTTTTTTTTTTTTTTTGGGGGGGGGGGGGTGTTTGTTTGTTTTTTTGGTGGGTTTTTTTTTTGGTGTGTGGGTTTGTTTGTTTTTTGTTTTGTTTTTTGTGTTTTAACAATTAACTCTACTATCAAGGGTGGACCCAGGATTTTGTAAAGGGGTCACAAAATTCTAAAAGGTTTGTCAGAGGCAAATGAACCGAGCTCTCAAAGAGAGCGAGATCCATTGAGGGGTTCTGGGGACCCCTGCGATTTTCCCTAGATCCATCAATGACTATGACATTTACACCACTACTAACAAATATATTCTCTCAGTTATAAATTTTAATAATTTAGTTTTGAGAGTCATGAAAATCAGCATGTTTGAAATTTAAAATGTCCTTGTACATGTATGTAACATTTATTTTGTTAAATTAAATTTGGTTAAAACTCCAGAACCACGTATATGTAAACAGCGCAGTAAGCAATATTTCATGTTCTTCGAAAAATGTTTTAGACAAAGCAAAAACAAAATCAATAAGAGTATTCGAATTAGTAGTAGGCTAATTCGTGAAGGCAAATAATAATTTGTGACAATCTATGCAATTGTCAGATTTTATCAATTTAAGAATGATTTTGACCTAATAAATCTTCATTAAAATCTTCCATAATTATAGTTTTTATATTTTCTTTAGCAGCGGATATTGACTCGGAAAATACTCCACAGTATGTATTCAGGGGTGGATCCAGGATTTTGTAAGGGGGGGGGGGGTCACAAAATCATAAACATGACAAGTTTGAGTTTGCCAAATATGTAGGAAAGATTGGAGACATGTTCCTCGAAAAATATGGAAATATAAATGTTCAGAAACGTGTTTACAGGGTGATTTAGTGTTGTATATTGTGGATGATGATATATCAACGGCCGTGGTATGTGCTATTGTATAGGTCTGGGGGATAGTGCATATAAAAGATCTCTTGCTGCTAATGGAAAAGTACAGCGGGTTTCCTCTCTAGGACTTTATGTCAGAATAAATAAATGTTTGACATTCAATAGCCGATGATTAATAAATTAATGTGCACTAGTTGTGTCGTTAAACAAAACAATCTTTATATGTCAAAATTAATAAATGTTTGACATTCAATAGCCGGTGATTAATAAATCAATGTGCTCTAGTGCTGTCATTAAAACAAAATAAACTTTTGTTTTTAAGTTACACCTAAATAACTATGCCACCTCATCTAGTCATTGGTTTTTAAGTTACACCTAAATAACTATGCCACCTCATCTAGTCATTGGTTTTTAAGTTCTATACAGACCGAGGTGTGAAATTGAATGCCACATCAATATCTATGCCACCTCGTTAGTTAGACCTAAATAGCTATGCCACCTCGTAGTTTGGTTTTTAATTCCACCTCGTCTAGAAGTTATACAAATCACATCAAAATTATTTAGTTCGGTTTTTAATTAACAAAATCATGCCACCTTTAGTCATGGAGGACTGAACAGTTTTTTTTAATTGAAAATTATTCGACAAACTATTTTCTCTAGGGTGCAAAAACTTAGGATGTACACGTCGCTACAAGAGAAAAAACAAAGTCATTGTAATAATAAATACACGTCTTACGCCAAATTATCACAAATGAAGTAGACGTCATAAAGTATACCGAACCTAAATAACAAAAGAATCGCAAATATTAGATTTCATTTTCTTTAAGTTATTTAAAATTATTCAGTCTGAATCCTAAATAACTACTACGGTTCTATACAGACCGAGGTTTTGAAACATCAATTTCTGTTTATATTCTAACACATACAAATCACATCAAAATATTTAGGGGGTCATGGAGGCTTTTTTTTATGAATTATTGACTATTAAAATTAGTACACGTCAAGGGTCTTACGCCAGACGTAGCAACCAGTGCAAATATTATTTCATTTTCTTTAAGTTAAAACGATCGCTTAATGCTCGGTCGGTTTGGGAGCGATCCCCGTCGGTGGGCCCATTGGGCTATTTCCAGCCAGTGCACCACGACCGGTATATCAAAGGCTGTCCTGTCTGTGGGATGGTGCATATAATAGATCCCTTGCTACTAATGAAAACAAATAATATAGAGGGTTCCTCTCTAAAACTATATGTCAAAATTATTAAATGTTTCACATCCAATAGCCGATGATTAATAAATCAATGTGCTCTAGTGGTGTCGTTAAACAAAACAAACTTTTTTTTTTTTTTTTTTAAGTATCAATGACTTGTGACCATTTTAGGCGCATTTTGCCAGTCTGTTCACCGAATTAATTATATCATGAAGAAATATTATGCATTAAACTATTTGCGTTATTTTTGTTGTCCGGTATATTAATATATATACGTATTTAGATCGATTAGTATATGAAGCACTTTTGAACTTAAGGCTCAATGAAAACGTCCCTAATTTCGGTACAAGTTCAATCAATCTCCATTAGGCCGAACAAAAACATTTTGGTCTCTAGTCAGACTAAAGTTTCAGAATTGATGCGGCGATGCGATTTAAAAAAAAATATTTGTTTGTTTGGTGTGTGGTTTTTTGGTGGATTTTTTTTTTTTTGTGGTGGTTTTTTTTTTTGGGGGGGGGTTGGGGGGGTGGTTTTTTTGGTGGGTTTTTTTCGGAGGGGGGGGGTTCCTTCTTTTTTTTTTTCTTCGTTTTTTTAAAGCATGGATTGCATAAAAAAGGAGGGTATATTTAGGAGTTGTTTTTTTTACGTCTCCCTCATCTGCTTTGGTCCATCCTCAATATTTTCCTAAACAGTAGGACGGGGGTGGGGGCAGCGGTGGTGATGGGGGTGGGGGTGTTTGGTGGGGGTGGTTCTGTACAACTCACAGGTTACTCCTACAAAAATCGACGTCATACCTCGGTAACTTAAAAAAAAAAAGAAGGTTGACGCGCGAGGTCAAAATCGATGCGCACGCTGACTATAGACCAGAAGTTTACTTTGTTTGGCCTTACTGTGAAACAAGTAGCGGGGTCTAGCTCAGTCGGTAAAACACTCGCCTGAGGTCCTCGCGTCGTAGGATCGAACCGTCTCAGTGGATCCTTTGTCTGTTGTTTTTGTCTCCCATCCCAGTCAATGCACCACGACTGGCGTATCAAAGGCCGTGGCATGTGCTGTCCTGTCTCTGGGAAAGAGCACATACAAGATCCCTTTCTGCTAATAGAAAAATGTAGCGGGTCTCCTCTACATGTTAGAATTACCAAATGCTTAATTCATTCAAATTTGGACGGAATACGTATGTACGTACACCAGCTTATACGGATGCCTATCTTCGGGTCGCTAAATAATAGTAAGACACTAACCCACTGTCCTGGACACACAGCCCAGATAGCTGAGGTGTTTGTGCCCAGGACAGCGTGCTTGAACCTTAATTGGATATAAGCACGAAAAGAAGTTGAAATGAAATGGGCTTCCTACGGGACTGGTGGATCATAGTAAATCTCCCTGTCTCAATATTATTTAGAGGCCCGATGACAGGCATCCGTATAAGCTGGTGTATGTACATATGAATTCCGTCCACATATGTACGTACGTATATAATATATATATATATAAATATATATCAATATATCTGTGTCATCTTTGTTGGATGACAACAGTAGAAATTATTGACGTCGTGTCATTTTGATTAGTTGAAGCAATTGTTTTATGTGGGCTAATGGAAGTATTTAATTGCATTTCATGTAGACCGCTTTAACTAATTAATCTGAGTAAGCATTATACCAGAGAAACAAAATCTGTGGAATTAATTAGCTGTCACTTGGTGGGCGTTTTTTCATAAGATGATTAATTGTTCAGTGGTAAACGAAAGCATTGTTTGGTGAAATTCTTCTCGACACATTGTTACGTTTAATTGTTTTACTATTTTATTCATACTCCTTATGGTAAACCAGCCAGTGCATCACGACTGGTATGTCAAAGGCCGTGGTATGTGCTATCCTGTCTGTGGGATGGTGCACATAAAGGACCCCTTGCTACTAATGGGAAAATGTAGCGGCTTATCTCTATTTGTGAGAATTACTAACTGTTTGACATCCAATAAATCGGTGTGCTCTAGTGGTGTCGTTAAACAAAAACAAACTTTAACTTTGTTTAGTGAAGGACTCCTCGGCACATAGTTATGTTTTATTGTTTTATTGATGCTGTTTATGTAAAAGTTACCAAATAAACGTCAGTGCATTTCAGTTTTTATGATTAAAATTATTTTAAAATCTTTTTTTTTTTTTCGTACGTACGGAATTATTTGAAGACCAAATCCAGTTTGGACTTCTTATAAATATTAACACAACCAGAAACACATTGAATATACAGACACTGATATTCTAAACAAGAAAATATATTTAATATGTAAGTTTTTTATTAGTCGGAAACATCTTACAATGCCCCTGCGCGTGCTGTAACCTCACCGTGGTGCAGGGGTGTAACATTTTCTTTGAGAATGGCCAATACAGCACAAAACTGAAGTTTTGAGTAAAATTCAGTATCCGTAAAATTCTGTGATATTTGTGTTTTTGTACAGTTCTTTACACTGTTCTTTACACTGTTTTTGTTTAAACCTTGAATTTTTATATTGATGTTGATCATCACTTTATTTATTTGCATTACCATAGTTTGACACCCAATAGCCGATGTATTTTTCGTGCTGGGGTGTCGTTAAACATTCATTCATTCATTCATTCATTCTTACAATGCAGCAAACTCAGGAATGTCCCTTTAATATTTGTACTGTGAAACAGTATGAGCTCGTCGTTACCTTTTAACTGCACACACCGACAAACGTGTAATGGGGGCAATTAACTAGTGCCGGGAAGTAGATATTCGTAACTGGTAAATACCTAGCCCAAGTACTCCGACTGTAAGACATCTGGACGGCTAATAACCATCCAAATGTCAGTCTAGCTCTCTTACAGTCTGAGTACTCGGGCTAGTAATTGCTCCACTACGTAGAATTCATTTTAGAACCATTTATACAAGTTTATCTACTTCCCGGGCCATAACCGTCGGATTTCTGTTGACTACAGATTTACCGCACACTTTTGTTAGTGGGAAAACAACCATAGCATTGTACAAGTAATTGCAATTGACTTCTGTTGATTTACTGTTTGTTTGTGGTTTATCTAGGCCCCGTGGTAGCCGGTGTTGTCGGGTCGAAGATGCCTCGGTACTGTCTGTTTGGTGACACCGTGAACACCGCATCCAGAATGGAATCTACCGGACAGCGTGAGTAGATCGACTGGATTCAGTTTCTATTACTCAGGGTTATGTACAAATTGGGTAAAAAGACACAAAATAAATGAAAAATAATGAAAACATTTCTCATTTGACTTTTGTTGTGTCTTAGATTCAGCAAATAAAACCCCCCACAGTGCTAGCACATTGAACGCCAGGCCCGTATCTAGTGGTACAGAACTCCCCCCCCCCCCGCACCCCCCACCCGTGAACAATTAGCTTTTTAGTTAATAATAGCCATTGTTATAATGAAAGAAGTTTGTTTAACTACACCACTAGAGCACATTGATTTATTAATCATCGGTTATTGGATGTGAAACATATGGTCATTTTGACAGTCAGAGAGGAAACCCGCTACATTTTTAGCAAGGGATCTTTTATATGCACCATCCCACAAGACAGGATGGCACATACCACGGCCTTTGATATAACCAGTCGTGGTGCACTGGCTGGAACGAGAAATAGCCCAATGGGCCCACCGATGGGGATCGATCCTACATCGACCGCGCATCAGGCGTGCACTGTACCACGAGCTACGTCCCGCCCCTGTTACAATAAATTTCATGCATTATATCATTACGTAAAATGGAGCATTTTAAGAATAAAAGATAATGAAATATGTTTACTTCAAACCGTATTAGTCGTACGTACTGTTGGTAGTAATAAGAACTGTGGTTTAGTCGTAAATACCGGCCTCGGTGGCATCGTGGTTAGGCCATCAGTCTATAGGCTAGTAGGTACTGGGTTCGGATCCCAGTCGAGGCATGGGATTTTTAATGCAGATACCGACTCCAAACCCTGAGTGAGTGCTCCGCAAGGCTCAATGGGTAGGCGTAAACCACTTGCACTGACCAGTGATCCATAACTGGTTCAATAAAGGCCATGGTTTGTGCTATCCTGCCTGTGGGAAGCGCAAATAAAAGATCCCTTGCTGCTAATCGGAAAGAATAGCCCATGTAGTGGCGACAGCGGGTTTCTTCTCAAAATCTGTGTGGTCCTTACCCATATGTCTGACGCCATATAACCGTAAATAAAATGTGTTGAGTGCGTCGTTAAATAAAACATTTCTTTCTTTCTTTCTAGTCGTAAATTTACATTTACCTAGTCTCTCGTAACTCAATAGAGAGTGGCTCCGTGCTATTGTAGATGTTATGGTGTTTAGTGATGTTTTATGTTTTAACTGAGGTGAGACTTTAACAAACAATCTGTCTGTCTGTCTGTCTGTCTGTCTGTGTGTAAACTAGGCTTACGGCATTTTGTGAAATTGAGCCCTTGATGGTCCCGCGATCTCTAATTAAATGTGATTGCCGGTGGCTGTTTGCTAGGAGATATTGCCCTGATAAACATTTCTTTGAAATCATGTGGTAATACATCATTGAGGTTATACTGAACGGTCGCTTAATTAATTTGCCCCCAGGTTAGTGATGACGCAAGACAAAGTACAATTTGCGAATAACACGTTAGTTATTTTTTTCAATATGAATATACATTGTACCTTTTTTATTGTTGAGTTTAACCAGCTGTTTATGTGTGTGTGTGTGTGTGTGTGTGTGTGTGTGGATCTGTGTTTGTGTGTGTGTGTGGATCTGTGTTTGTGTGTGTGTGTGGATCTGTGTTTGTGTGTGTTTGTGTGTGTGTCTGTGTGTTTGTCTGTGTGTGTTTTGTGTGTGTGTTGTGTGTTGTGTGTGTGTGTTATGTGTGGATCTCTATCTGTGTGTGTGTGTGTATCTCTATCTATGTGTGTGTATCTGTGTGTGTTGTGTGTGTGGATCTCT
>NC_054713.1:3744227-3753831 GCF_016097555.1 Gigantopelta aegis | reverse complement strand
TGGAGAGAGATGATATGGAGAGAGGAGAGAAAGATGGAGTGAGATAAAGATAAGCACAGCGTCTTGTCCTCTACTATCCTACGCCACCACCCCAAACTCTTCAAACAGGAAATTTTAGCAAACGAAAAACGCCATCACTAATCTTCAAACCCACTTACCTCGCTTGAAGTCCGCACAAAACTGTCATGGATTTCCAATGACCTGTTCTAAATACGGAATATTTAATGCATCCAAGTTGCTATGGCTACAACATGCCAGGACAGAAACATAAAACAATATTTCCAAAAGGTAATCCTCGGGATGTGGTTTCTAATAGATTATTCAAGTATCCAGGCTGCTGCGTGGCAATACGGCCAAATCGTTTTTAAGTGGCCACCTATCTTGGGATGGCATCTCAACCGTTCTACTTCTAGATCTTCTACTTCTAGATCTTCTGTTTCTACTTCCTCTGCTTCTGCTGCTGCTACTTCTTCTTTCCCTCCTTTATCATCATCTTATTATTATTATTTTCGTCGTCGTCGTCGTCGTCGTCGCCTTTTTCTCCTTATTTGTCTTCCTCTTTCTTTTTCTTCTTCTTCTTTGTTCTTCTTCTTTCTTCTTCTTCTTCTTCTTCTTCTTCTTCTTCTTCTTCTTCTCCTTCTTCATCATCATTATCTTCATAGTCGTCTTCTTCTTCTTCTTCTTCTTCTTCTTCTTCTTCTTCTTCTTCTTCTCCTCCTTCATCATCATCATTATCTTCATCGTCTTCTTCTGTTCTTCTTGTTCTTCTTCTTGGCTTCTTGGTTTTTTCCCCCAAGTCACACTGGTTTGTATTGAGCAGTCAGAGAGTACGCCCAGGTGTAGTAAACACATAAACACATTTAGACAACGTGACGTTCGGTACAGTAAACAACAGTCAGTAGGGTATTTAACTTAAAGACTGAAAAACAGAAAGGACACATTTACGGGTGTTTTATTTTATTTTATTTTATTTTATTCGTTTTCTTTGTTTCTTCCTTTTTTTCTTTTTCTTTATGACCGGCCTTGGTGGCGTCGTGGTTAGGCCATCGGTCTACATGCTGGTAGGTACTGGGTTCGGATCTCAGTCTAGGCATAGAGTTTTTAATCCAGATACCGACTCCAAACCCAGAGTGAGTGTTCCGCAAGGCTCAATGGGTAGGTGTAAACCAATGATCCATAACTGGTTCAACAAAGGCCATGGTTTGTGCTATCCTGCCTGTGAGAAGCGCAAATAAAAGATCCCTTGCTGCCTGTCGTAAAAGAGAAGCCTATGTGGCGACAGCGGGTTTCCTCTAAAAAACAGTGTGTCACGGGGATCCTATAATACCCGTAACTGAATGAAACACGATTGTCCAAATATCTCTCCTAACTGTATATCTATTAGATCTCTCTGTAACAGGCAGTTATACCCGCTGGCTCGTCTAGGTATGATCAGAGATAAGATCTTATATAAAGTATATATTATTATAGCACGTTTAGTTCACTAGAAAACACAACAAAAACACAATAAACTTTGGAATCTGTATTAACCTACGCTGACAAATGTACTGCCGCAGTAGTTAATTAACAACAACAAATAATAACAACCCAGAACTGATCACTTAATTAGTTAATCTCTAGGTGTCTAGTTTACACAATATGCTAATCACTTCACCGTGACACAACACCCACACGTGTGATAATTGAGAAACGCTTCCAGGAGAACTTAATTAATAAAGGAATTACAACTCTATTCCTAACTGGTTAATTTTTAATTAACCCTTACTACTCGTTCAGTAACGTGTGATAATTGAGAAACGCTTCCAGGGGAACTTAATTAATAAAGGAATTACAACGCTATTCCTAACTGGTTAATTTTTAATTAACCCTAACTACTTATTCAATAACCTTGTAATACAGACTTAATACTGGTACCTATCACAATAAAGACAATAACCTACAGTTTACCTAGGTCCTCTAGGATGACTGGATAAGCTTTATATATATATATATATATATATATATATATATATATATATATATATATATATATATCAGAACGGTGAGCCTACAGTATACTGCGTCAGATGACCGGCAGCACCGTCTAAATAATATTTGGTATAATACAGTATTAAAATATTTAAAGTCACATCAATCACATCAAGGTTATACACAGAGCAGAAATAAAATTATTTACCAGTCCGGACGGACAGCGATCCCTGGAAGCCTTCCTATGTTTCTCCCCCATATCTCTAAAACCCTAGCTATTTATTAAAAAAGCCGAATATCGCCTGTGGGCACAAGGCGGTCCCTCACGTATCATGTGAATTTTCCACAGCCACCACGCCGACATATTTTTTTTCTCAGATGGTCAGACTCAATGACGCCTATTCACCAAAATCACGGTTGTAAAAACCGCACTCGCGGAGGTATTACGCAACTACTGGCCACATGGCCTCCGCACCTGCGCTGGGTGTGCATTAGAAAAGCTCGACGACCGTCGCGCAAAGGTATCACGTAACAAGTTGCCCATCTGGGCTTAAGTGCATATTGGAACTGCACACGGCCCTCTAAAACTATTAATATCGCCACAGGCGAAAACAAATTAAGAGCATGTTCCGTCACACACCCCCACCTCAAAAAGGATATTTCCTCTACTCTAGGAATAGGGAAATATACTACATTAAAACAAAAGGTGCTTTAACCGACACATCCGGGCATTTATAACACATGTAATAATAAGGTGACTACCAGTAATCACACTGAGTCTCTGAGTCCCTGGTATACAAATATAATATATATAAAAACAAAACAGAAATCAAGAATGTCAATACATTATCATAACGTTCAACTTCGGGACAGGGCATCAGCGATTACATTGGATGTTCCCTTGATATGTTCAATGGTAATTGGGAATTTCTGCAGAAGAAGACTCCATCTCAAAACTCTCTGGTTGGTGGCTTTCATTCTGTGAATGAAAGTAAGCGGATTATGATCAGTAAAGACCACCACTTGATGCAATGCCGACTTCACGTAGATCTGAAAATGCTTCAGGGCTTGTACCATGGCCAAAGCTTGCTTGAAAGGCACTCGGTAGTCTGGTGCTGCCATCACGGGAGACGAGTAGCGCATCTGCTTGAGACGATTGAATGACTTCTCGCATTCACCTGACCACTGGAACGTCGTTTCTTTCTTTTTCAGTGTCGCACGTTTTCCAGGTTTTCTCCGATAGGCATGCTGTCGAATCGGTGTGACGTTGGGTTCCAAGCGCACACCCTGGCTTAAGGTGTTGGTAATCGTTGGAAGGTTCTGACAAATGGAAACATTGTCTTGTTTCAACGTAGTCAACTTTGTTCGCTGGGGGCTCAAGTCTGCTATAATCTGGCGGTTGGTTAACTTGATCTCTGCAGTCTTGACGTCATCACAGGAAATTGAGTGTCTCTCAATTTGGACCGGTCTCTCTGGAACTATCGGCAGTCTGTCAAAATAACCTTTTAGCAAATTGATGTGACAATACCTACTTTTCCTAACCCTATCAGGAGTGTTTATCACATACCCTGTCTCATTAACCCGTTTGTGCACAACATAGGGACCGAAATACCTGTTCTGCACAGAACCCCGTTTAATGGGAAGGTACAGCAGCACCTTATCCCCTGGTTTAAATTCCCGACTCCTAGTCTTCCTATCAAACACTGATTTTATTTTGCTCTGAGCATGGCTCAGTTGCTTTCTAGCCTTCCTATCAAACACTGATTTTATTTTGCTCTGAGCATGGCTCAGTTGCTTCCTAGCCTTCCTATCTCTAACTCTCTTATTCATTAATACTCCCTTGTCCATATCATAACCTGACATCTGATCCTCCATCTCACCCTCTGTTAACAATGTAGTGCGAGCTGCCAACAATTTTGGATCAGCCCCCTGCTCTAGAATTAACTCTTTGTCTATTACAAGGTAAATCCCCTCTATCAAACACAACTGGTTCATTTACCCTCTGCGGGAGGTCAACAGGTTCCACCATATTTAGTTCGTCAGTTGACTTATCTACCAATTTACTGATAACCTCATCCACTCCAATTTCATGGCTCACACACGTATCAGACAAATCACAAATATCCTCTGGGTATCGTGTTACCCTACTGGCCATAGCCCTAGTCTTTACACTCGCAGGATATCTAATCTCATCAACCTCACTATCTTCTATTGGTAAAGTGCTGTCTTTAATTAACAATTGGTCACATTTCGGCTGACAACACTGACTAGTCAAATCATTACCCAACAAAACTCCTATGTTTCAACAGGCAAGTCCTTCACAACACCCATAACGACTGGTCCCGTCACAAACTCCGAACACAAGAAAACTTTATGTAACCGGACAACCTTATTTTCTCCAGTAACTGAGGTTAAAGCCAAACTACGTCCTGTATCTGAATTCTTAATACCAGCTAAACACTCCGACGTGATCAGCGACTGACTACAGCCGGTATCTCGATAGATTTATATTGCCTTTGGACTCAATTCTTGTTTCACATCACAAACCATACCATTGGACACATACGGGTTTACTTTCTCTGCCATAGGACTAACCATTAACTCTCTCGCTAACGGAGCTGACCTCACTAAACCGACCACTTGCGCATTATCGCGTTTCCTTTTAAAACAGTCCCTAACAAGATGGTTATCCTTTTTACAGTAACTGCATTGGCTGATAATGCAGGCCTATCCTTACTTTGCCCACCAGGTGCATTCCTTGCCTGACTAGCTGACCAACTAGATGACTCTCCCCGATAGTTACTTTCCCGGGAAAAACCTGGCTGAAATTTCTTCTTAACACCCTGTTGTAAAGAGCTACCCTGTACTGCCTGAGCCTTGTGTATTAACACGTAGTCATCTGCCACTATGCCTGCCTCCTCTATCTTTTTGACATCACGATCCTCTAAATGAATACGTAAGCTAACTATAAGATCAACAACTCCCGTAACTCGGTATATGACTCTACCTGATGAGACACTACCCATTTATCAAACATCCCTGCCTTCTTAGCCACAAACTCACTATAAGACTGGCCCTGCGTTTTTCTCAACTCGCTATACCGTAAACGATAATCCTCAGGTCGTAATTCATACGCCCTCAACACTGCAGCCTTAACTAGGTCGTACTGACTTGCTCGCTCATCACTCATTGAATTATAAGCTACACTAGCCTTCCCCTTAAACTTAGACACGGCTAACAATGTCCACTTAGACTGCGGCCAATTTAGCTGCTTAACGGCCCGTTCAAAAAGTTGAAAGAACATATCTACCTCCTGGTCATCAAATACAGGCACTGATCTATAAGCCTCCGACATGTTAAACCCATTTCCTACTTCTCGTCTGACTTCTTCAGTATTCAACTTTATCTCATGTTCCACTTTTAATTTTGCTAACTGGAATTCTCTATCCCTCTCTTCTCTTTCTTTCTCTCTCTCTCTCTCTCTCTCTCTCTCTCTCTCTCTCTCTCTCTCTCTCTCTCTCTCTCTCTCTCTCTCTCTCTCCCTCTCTTCTCTTTCTCTATCTCTATGTCTATCTTCTCTATATCTCTCTTCTCTTTCTTTCTCTCTCTCTCCCTCTCTATCTTCTCTATCCCTATCTTCTTTCTCTCTATCCCTCTCTTCTCTTTCTCTCTCTCTCTATCCCTCTCTTCCCTTTCTTTCTCTATCTTCTTTTTCTCTCTCTCTCTCTCTCTCTCTCTCTCTCTCTCTCTCTCTCTCTCTCTCTCTCTCTCTCTCTCTCTCTCTCTCTCTCTCTCTAATGCACGTTCTTCTCTTTCTTACTCAAGCTTTTTAAAAGCTAATTGTTGTTCCACACTTAACTCATTTATCTCTATCTCTGGAACAATCTCACTGTCTTCCATAACAGGACTATCACAAAAACTTCCTGGATAATAATTGTCCTTATATCTGATGTTAAATCAATTTTTCGCTCACCCGCGATTTCAACTAATTCGGCCTTACGTGCTCGCTTAATCTCCACTACACTGAGCGTAGGCCTATCCAGCAAATTCTTATCCATGTTTAGATATGACGCTCTTATTATTAATTAATTTTCTAGTGAACAACGTTGCTACTTCTGGTTAATTTGTAAAAATAATTTATTGTACATGGCCTCCGCAACTGCACTCGGTGTGTAATAGAAAAGCTCGACGACCGTCGCGCAAAGGTATCACGTAACAAGTTGCCCGTCTGGGCTTAAGTGCATATTGGAACTGCACACGGCCCTCTAAAACAATTAATAACGCCACAGGCGAAAACAAATTAAGAGCATGTTCCGTCACGCAGTGTCAGAATGACCATATGTTTGACGTCCAAAATAAAAAAATCTATGTGCTCTAGTGGTGTCGTTAAATAAAACAAACTTTACTCCAGCCCAATATGTATCTCTCTCTCTCTCTCTCTCTCTCTCTCTCTCTCTCTCTCTCTCTCTCTCTCTCTCTCTCTCTCTCTCTCTCTCTCTCTCTCTCTCTCTCTCTCTCTCTTAAATAAAAGACGATCCCGTAGAACAACTGTTGTCGACAATACACCCGTGACTGTATAATATATAGGTTGTTACTTTTGCTGCTGTGGTCCTTTCTGTTAGATGCTGAATTTAAAGCATGCATATCACACATCAGACAGCTGGACCTATCGTGCTGCTGGGTAGGACGAGGTAAACTATCTAGCGACGTATCTAGCCAATCGACCATTTTATTAAGCACAAAGATAGGCGGGGAAGGAGCGGAGATATCTGTTCACTAATACATGACCATGTTTGTATAAATGTGTCTAACAAAAGGTAAATACTGCGCCTTCACTATTCTGTGTATGGAATATGCCTATCGGCATCATATATGGAGAGGATTTGAAAAAATATTAAAATGTCATTCGACTCCTTTTATGGCGTAGCCCAGTGGTAAAGCGGTCGGTTAATGCGCGGTCGGTTTGGGATCTATCCCCGTCAGTGGGCACATTGGGCTATTTCTCGCTTCAGCCAGTGCACCACGGCTGGTACATCAAATGCCGTGGCATGTGCTATCCTGTCTATCTTGCCTTCTCCATCTCTCCATATGTTGTTGTTTAGTTTTATTTTATTATGGGTTCTTTTTGTTTGTTGTTTGTTGTTTGTTTTGTTATTGTTGTTGTCGTCGTTGTTGTTTGTGTTGTTGCTATTATGTGTATGTGTGTGTATGTATGAGGTTTTGGGGTTTTTTTTGGGGTGTGTGTGTGTGGTTTTTTTTAGTGTGTGTGCATGTGTGCGCGTGCGTGTGTGTGTGTGTGTGTGTGTGTGTTTTGTTTTGTTTTATTTTATTTTGTAACATAAACCAATGGAATATAAGCCAGAATTTTGAACGGTATTGGTAGAGGTTCGGAGCAGGGATAGCCTAAAATATTTCTGACCAAATGTTATTATCAGTTATATATTTACTTTGTTATGTTACTGTAGTATACGTGATGGCCATTGAAATAGATAGGCGTTTTGTTAACACCACGTAGGCCTGCTATGTAATGGCTATTTAAATAGATAGGTTTAAGGATTAAATACGTCTTGATAAAGATTTGATAAAAATGAACGTATGTTTGTCCAGCAGATAAAGTTATTAAAGTTAAGATAAGTTATCTTAATATTTTACTTCATTTTCTTTTGCAACAGCGTGTTGTAATAAACTATTTCTCGGTAATATTTGCATATGAGAGTGAAAGTAGGCCATTGTTTTAATACCACTGTCTACAAGTGGATGGGGCGGGGTCTAGCTAAGCCGGTAGAGAGCTCGCCTGGGGGGCTTCAGTCAAGGTATAGATTTATCATCCGTGGGCCCATTCTCTGATTTTCTTTTTGTCCCAACCAGTGCTCCACAACTGGCATATCAAGGCCGTGGTATGTGCTGTCCTGCCTGTGATAAATTGCATATAAAATATCCCTTGCTGCTAGTTGAAAAAATACAGCGGGTTTTGTCTCTAAGATTATTGTCGAAATTACCAAATGTTTGACACCCAATAGCCGATGATTAATGAATCAATGTGCTCTAGAGGTGTCGTTAAACGAAACAATATATATTTTTTAATTTTGATATTTTCGTGTCGACCCATAACAGGACTCGCAGACATTGGGGTTGCCCACCCATACCACCCCACCCCACCCTATCCAATGTGAGTGTCCTACTTGAATGTAAAATCGTAGCTATACCGATGAGGCAAACTACCTTTATGGTTAAGGGACCTAACCACTTAGTAACCTAACCGAGGCCGATTAAAAGACTATGAGAGTTTTAAAGTTATGTTTTTGTTTAACGACACCACTAGAGCACACTGATTAATTAATCATCGGCTATTGGATGTCAGACATTTTGACTCGTAGTCATGAGGAAACCCGATACATTTTTCCATTAGCAGCAAGGGATCTTTTATATGCACTTCCCCACAGAGAGGAAAACACATACGATGGCCACACACACCAGTTGTGATGCACGAGAAAAAAAAAATCAGTTGAATGGATACACCGAGGTGGTTCAATCCTGCGACGCAAGCACCTCAGGCGAGCATTCAACCGACTGTGAGAGCGACAGACATGGTAGAAATACTTTCACGAGCCACGGGTCAGGAACTCAGCATGTTCAGTCGTGTGGACGTCTGGGGGACACGTGTTTCTCAAATCGAAGCCATCGTCTGCTACCATTGTTATGAGAGTGCCCCGCGCGCGCCAGGAATTCGTTGATTATCGTCTGCTGCGATCGCGCGCGCGCTATTAGCAGACGATCCTCCCGTCAACGGTTTGCACCAATAGTAATCCTCCCGTAGTCGAGCCGAGAGTGCTGTTTTCAAAGTTCTCATCTTAGTATGTGAGTGATCATCGCCAATACGAAAGTTTGGGGTACAGACGATCTCTTGTGGGTTTTTTTTTAGCAACTTGTTAAAAGTTTTTGCTGTTGCGGATCTCGATTGATCTGACACCGAGTTCAGTGGGTGATAAACTGTGCCAAAGTCATGTCGGAGTTCTGTTTGACCACCTTGATGGGACGGCGAGAGAGAATCCACACCTTGTCTTGATATCGTTTACCCGGTTGGAATTTGACTGTCACAGCCCTTCTGGAAAATTCATAACTGTGGGTAAACATAACCCCGAGACGCCGAACTTTAAGCAAGGGTTAGGTGTTCGCGTATTAGCATATGTAAAAAAAAATTCTTCAGATGTGTTATTTGAACCCTTAAAGACTAGTTTAAACTACCTGAGAATAGAGGATAGTCGAAGTCGTATACATTTGCGTTATGTCGGTGGGTGGTAGGAGACCAATGTCAATTGTATTAACGTTAATCGCAAGTGTAATTCTCGGAATTTACGGGATGAATTTACCAAAAAATACAGACGCCCAGAAACAACAAGATCTTTGGCTAATCAACAAGGTAAGGTTTATATATTTATTAATTTTATTTTTATTTTGTAATAAGATTGAAAACACGAATTTGCTTCTTATAAATGCAATTGTATCTTTTAGCTGTTTACAGCTGATATATTTTCACTACAACTATTTTTTATCCAGAGTGAGCCTTGCTTTAATGGCTTGGAGTTGGAGTCTGGGGTTGTGTATTTTGTTTCTAAAAGAACCTTGCTTCTTATAA
>NC_054713.1:3626727-3739227 GCF_016097555.1 Gigantopelta aegis | reverse complement strand
TGGTATGTGTTATAATGTCTGTGGGATGGTGTATGTAAAAGATCCCTTGCTACTAATGAAAAAATGTAGTAGGTGTCCTCCCTAACACTATATGTCAAAATTACCAAATATTTGGCATCCAATAGACGAAGATTAATTAATCAATGTGCACTAGTGGTGTCGTTAAACAAAACAAACAAATATATAGTCAGACATAGTATATGGTTAGGGCCGTTTTCTATATTCGCGGTTGTTGGTGCGGCATATTTTAAAAGGACTGACCCGAGTTTATTACTGACTAATAGATATTACAATTGCATATTAAATACATTTTTCTGCATAAATTATCAGTGCTTGTATATTAAATGAATGTGCTGATCGTTCCACGGTTTGTTTTGTTTAACGACACCACTAGAGCACATTGATTAATCAATCATCGGCTGTTGGATGTCAAACATATAGAAATTCTGACTCGTAGTCATCAGAGGAAACCCGCTACATCTTTCCTAATGCAGCAAGGAAGGGATCTTTTATATACACTTCTCACAGATAGGATAGCACATACCACGGCCTTTGATATACCAGTCGTGGTGCACTGGCTGGAACTAGAAATAGCCCCATGGGTCCACCGACGGGGATCGATCCCACACTGACCGCGCATCAAACGAGCGCTTTAATACTTGTACTAGGTCAAATTTATCTATATTCAAAAAAAATAATTATTAAAAAAATCGTACGTACGACATTATTGAGAGACCAAATCACTTTTGGGCTATTTACAACATTATGACGGGTAAAAACAACAAACCCACATTGAATACACAGACTGATATTCTAAACAAGAAACTATATTTAGTGCGGGGGGGGGGGGGGGGGCGTATCACAGTTGTAAAGCGCTCGCTTGATGCGCAGTCGGTTTGGACTATTTCTCGTTCCAGCAAGTGCACCACGACTGGTGTATCAAAGGCCGTGGTATGTTGTCCTGCATGTGGGATGGTGCATATAAAAGATCCCTTGCTACTAATGGGAAAATGTAGCGGGTTTCCTCTCTAAGACTATATTTCAAAATTACCAAATGCTTGACATCCAATAGCCAATAATTATATAAAACTATAATCAATGTGCTCTAATGGTGTCGTTAAAAGAAACAAACTTTATATTTAGTACCGGGGGTATGTAATTTAAGTTGTTAAACTTTTATTAGTGGCATGGCAGCAGACTCAGGGCTATCTCTTTGATACACAAGTGGACCTTTGGCGGGAAGTTTCTTCAACACTCTGTGTTGGAGCCGTTATTTGGATTTGAAGGCAGCATCCCCAAGTTTCAATGACGATCTCGTGTAATTACTGTACCACGGAAGGCTGGATCTCTTTAACTCAGTAACTTTAGATCTGGTCAGGTTACGCTGCTAGACAGATCGACTCCCCGACATCTTCATTAGCCGCCGGTATCAGTCTACTTTTATGTTTCATCCCGGTGATGTATTATTACGCGACGCAACAGGTGAACATTCCAAAACATCAATGTATGTAGCTTTCTGCTCGCTCCGTGATCTATAGATCAAAATGTGGTTGAGACAGTATGTATAGGGTGGGAGAGGGAGGAAGGGGAAGGGATAGGAGGAAATAAAAATAAACAAACGTTCTTGTGCCTAGGATGGCAAGGGCAGAACTAAAGGGTAGTGCCTGCCCCCATGAAGATTTAAGTGTCCCCCTTTTACAATTTTCATTTCACGGATGCCAAAGTTTTATTGGATCTTGGATGCCCTTTTCAGGTTTATGTTTATGTGCCCTTTTACGCTAGATCACCTCCCTAAAATACTTCCTGGGTTCTCCCTTGAATGGACGTGCTACAGTCTTCAGTGGATATGGCCACATTAATTATTAATTGTTTCTCTCCTGTTACTGGATATAGTGCATTAGTTAGAGCGCTCGTCTGAGGTGCTTGCGTCAGAGCATCGAACCACCTCAGTGGAACCATTGTCTGACTGTTTTTTCCCGTTCTAACCAGTGCATCACGACCATAATGTCGCAATCACTACAGACAATATTAAATAAGATACATTTTATTGCAGGTATACATTCAACATCTGTATCCGGGGCAGGGTGCATATAAAAGATTCCTTGCTACTAATGGAAAAATGTAGTAGATTTTCACTCTAAGACTATATGTCAAAATTACCAAATGTTTGACATTCAATAGCTGATGATTAATAAATCAATGTGCTCTAGTGGTGTCGTTAAACAAAACAAACAATCCATATCTGGAACAGCATGCTTACAATAACCTTATTGGACACGTGAAAATAGCAATACACTTATCATCATTGATATTGCAACTTTTTGATGTTATTTTGTGCACTCTGTTCCCATGTAGAATGTTTAAATGCAATAAATTGTATCTTGTGTCTTGTATCAACATGATGACTTTTAAAACTGTAACCTCTGTTTATCTTTAACACGTGAATTTAAATTCTGATTTACAAACCAGTTATTCCCCCTTTACGTCACAAACACACTACTACTGTACGGCCTGCCTATTCCTCTTTAAGTATTAATTATTACTGGATATCTTCAACGACTGTTTAAATGTCTGTAAAGTCAGGAATGCCCCTTTAAGAGTCATGAGTATCATTACTTAATGAACCCACACCCCTACACCCAGCACATATACCTTCAACAACAACACCATTTATTTATTTATTACCGTTCCTGGGCCTCGTTCCACGAAGCGATCTTAGCCCTAAGATCAACTTAAGTGCATAGGGTAGCTATGCGCCTACGGTAATCTTAGGACTAAGATCGCTTCGTGGAACGGGGCCCTGAAATGTAGTTGTGTTCAGTTTTGTTAGAAATACTAAGGCGAAGACTGATGTAGTGTATTATATCTATTTAAAGAAATGTACGGGATTCCTTTGTTATCACCGTAGACGATTTTTATCTCCATACGTTTATTCGGATCACTGTGAGGTCTGCACGCCCAGCGGTTTGGTTGACCCGTGGCACTACTTTCAGTGACCTGGCTACCGTTACGTGTCAAACCAATCGGATAAGAGGTATCTTTAGAATTCTTGCGCCGCAGGAGGTCATCTGTTAATAGTAAATTTCCTACTTAATTAGCATAGCAGAAGGTATTTGTGGCGTTCGGTTATGGTTTTCGGCTTTTCTCGGAATTTATACGTAGTCTGTTCAATTTATGACACAGTTTATTTTGTGAATATTTCGGTTGTTTCGTTATCAACGGCAGTACAGTTACCCCCATAATCAGCCATTTAGTTTTAAAGCTGCAGTCTCTAACACAGTTTGATTATTTAACTTAAAGGAACTATCCTCAGTTTGCGATCATTTTAACACATTTTCAAATAATAAAAATCTAACATATAACATGTACGGAAAAAATCAGGACCCAGTCAGCATAGGTGTCACGGGGATTCTACAATATCCGTAACTGGATGAAACACGGTTATCAAAATATCTCTCCTAACTGTATATCTATTAGATCTCTCTGTAACGGGCGGTTAAACCCTAGTATGGCTCGTCTAGGTATGATCAGAGATACGATCTTATATAAAGTATATATTATTATAGCACGTTTAGTTCACTAGAAAACACAACAAAAACACAATACACTTTGGAATCTGTATTAACCTACGCTGACAAATGTACTGCCGCAGTAGTTAATTAATAACAACAAATAATAACAACCCAGAACTGATCACTTAATTAGTTAATCTCTAGGTGTCTAGTTTACACAATGTGCTGATCACTTCACCGTGACACAACACCCACACGTGTGATAATTGAGAAACGCTAACACACACACGTGTAATAATGGAGAAACGCTTCCAGGGGAACTTAATTAATAAAGGAATTACAACACTATTCCTAACTGGTTAATTTTTAATTAACCCTAACTACTCATTCAATAACCTTGTAATACAGAATTAATACTGGTACCTATCACAATAAAGACAATAACCTACAGTTTACCTAGGTACTCTAGGATGACTGGCTAAACTTTATATTACCAAATACTCGTATAATGTTAGAACAATAAGTCTACGATTTACTTCGTCAGATGACCGAAGACACTGTCTAAAGAATATTGGTATAATACAGTATTAAAATATTTAAAGTCACATCAATCACATCAAGGTTATACAACAGAGCAGAAATAATATATTTACCAAAGTCCGGACGGACAACGTTCCCCCGGGATACCTTCCTATGGTTCTCCTCGATATCTCTAAACCCTAGCTATTTATTCAAAACTCTCAGAGACAGCGAATATCGCCTGGGGGTACAACGCGGTACCACACCTATCATCTGATATTCCACCTCTTCCAGAGTCGGTATATTTTTCTCTGATCGTCAGACTGGCTGTCGCCATCGTCGCCAAATCACGGTTGTAAAAACCGCACTCGCGGAGGTATTATGTAACTACTCGCCACATGGCCTCCGCACCTGGCTGGGTGTGTATTAGAAAGTACAGCTCGAGGACCGTCGCGCATAAGTATTACGTAACAAGTTGCCCACCTGGGCTAAGTGCAATGAAACTGCACACGGCCCTCTAGCACAATTAATATCGCCACAGGCGAAAACAAAATTAAGAGCATGTTCCGTCACAATAGGTGTTATTTGCAAGTTGGTTTTCCAATATAATGAATAGATTGTAGTAGTGACATACATGTATATGTATATAAAACTATAGTCATTAATTGTTTGTTGATATTGCAACTTTTTGATGTTATTTTGTGCACTCGGTTCCCATGTGGAATGTTTAAATGCAATACATTTTATCTTTATCTTATCTTTTATAGATCAAAAAAATGTATTTAATATTTAATTTTTGTTATTAAAAATAGTGTTAGTCGAAAGCTTGTTTTAATGGCTACAAACTATGGACAGTCCCTTTAAAACAGACAGTCCAAATTATTTTGTTTCCGTATGTATTACATTATTTTGAATCATATTTGTATATAGATTTATTTTACGCAGAAATTCAGCTGTTTTTTTTGTTTTTGTCTTCTTACCATTTTAAATATCGATTGCAAAACAATTCCTCATAATATTATGCAGTCGTTTAAGGCCTGTGTGTATTGAATAAATTTCCAAGTTTCAAGTGACAGTCCATTCTTTTATATCCTTTAAATACAGTCGTTAATCAAGCTCATGTATACTGACTAGCAAAAGAAACGCGAGAAATTAAAGATCAATGGAAATAATTACCGATATCAGATTCTCAAAACATTATTAATTACAACAAAAACATCCTTATTTTAAACGGTTGAGACATTAAATTAACTAAATTGAGTAATGTATTGTTTTTAACAAATTCAAATGTATGTAACTAGAAGGTATGAATTGGTATTGATATAATATTTAAAAATTATAACTCAGCAATTGTACACAATTCCATTATGATTCTGGATCTTCTGGATCGATTTTTTTGTGGTATATAAATATATATTAACACGTCGCGAAGATTCATTTTGCGGCAGACTTTCTTGAATGATCTCTGTGACATTAACTCAGTTACAAAACATTTCAGGAGATTCTTCGGCGGTGTCGTGGTTAAGCCATCGGACGTAAGGCTGGTAGGTACAGGGTTCGCAGCCCGGTACCGGCTCCCACCCAGAGCGAGTTTTAACGACTCATTGGGTAGGCGTAAGGCCACTACACCCTCTTCTCTCTCACAATTAACCCACTATCCTGGACAGACAGCCCAGATTAATGAGGTGTGTACCCAGGAGAGCGTACTTGAACCTTAAATGGATATAAGCACGAAAACAAGTTGAAATGAAATGTCGTATCAAAGTTAATGTTTGTTTTGTTTCACGACATTGATTAATTAATTATCGGCTATTGGATGTCAAATACTTGCTAATTACCAGTTTTAACGGATCATTTAGGGGATTTTAAGACCACTACACCGACTTCTCTCTCACTAATCACTTACACCCATGTTCTGGACAAACCATTGAGGTGTGTGCCCAGGGCAACGTGATTGGACCATAACTGGATATAGAGCACCATGATGCAGTTAAAATGAAAGATACGTGTAATTACAATTAATCAAGTTGATCACTGTGGATCGTAAAAAGAGAGGAAACAAATTTATCAAAAAAAACATTCTCTAGCTTGTATTGATAACCGTTACTTTTCAGAGGTACGACGGTTTTAAAAAATATGAAAAACTTATTTCGTTGTATTAGAAACACCAGAATGACTAGAAACACTTCGGATGTACAAAAATGGACAGTGTAAACAACAACAACAACAAAAACAAAATAATCAAAGTAATATCTGATCTCAGTTATTAGAACCAGCTATAATATTTAAAAACTAAGGCCTGTCAAAGTCAATCAAAAGTAATAGCGAACTTCCAGCCATCGAACCACCTCACGGCCATATCAAATACGTATTGCATGCCTATGTAGAGTCGGTGGGCCCATTGGGCTATTTCTCGTTCCAGCCAGTGCACCTCGACTGGTATATCAAACGCCGTGGTATGTGCTATCCTGTCTGTGGGATGGTGCATATAAAAGATTCCCTTGTTGCTAATCGAAAAGAGTAGTTCATGAAGTGGCGACAGCGGGTTTCCTCTCTCAATATCTGTGTGGTCCTTAATCTTATGTCCGACGCCATATAACCCTAAATAAAATGTGTTGAGTGCGTCGTTAATACATTTCCTTCTGCCTAAGTAAAATATAACTGCCCAAGGTAATATAACACTCAATAGCCGATGTGTATTTTTGTGCTGGGGTGTCGTTAAGCATTCATTCATTCATTCATTCATTCATTCATTCATGCCTAAGGTGATATGATCACCGAAATTAAGATAGGTATAAACATAATCAGGGGTCGAAATACTACCGTTCCGATCGGGTTTTGCCGGTCAATATATAATAAAAAAGAAGTAAAGTTTGTTTTATTTAACGACGCCACTAGAGCACATTGATTTTTTTATCTTATCATCGGCTATTGGACGTCAAACATATGATTACCGGCCTCGGTGGCGTCGTGGTTAGGGTTTCCTCTAAAAATAGTGTCAGAATGACCATATATTTGACGTCCAATAGCCGATGATAAGATAAAAAAAAAATCAATGTGCTCTAGTGGCGTCGTTAAATAAAACAAACTTTACCTTTTTTTTCAAACATATGATCATTCTGACACTGTTTTTTTTTAGAGGAAACCCGCTGACGCCACATAGGTTACTCTTTTACGACAGGCAGCAAGGGATCTTTTATTTGCGCTTCCCACAGGCAGGATAGCACAAACCATGACCTTTGTTGAACCAGTTATGGATCACTGGTCGGTACAAGTGGTTTGCACCTATCCATTGAGCCTTGAGGAGCACTCACTCAGGGTTTGAAGTCGGTATCTGGATTAAAAATCCCATGCCTCGACTGGGATCCGAACCCAGCACGTACCAGCCTGTAGACCCATTGCCTAACCACGACGCCACTGAGGCCGGTATATTATATAATAACCACGTCTTTTAAAATAGTTTGATTCAATCATGTTTGGTCCGGTAAATTTTGATTCGGCCGGAACAATTTGTAGATAACTGGATACTTCATGGGCTACTGTTTTCGATTGGCAGCAAGGGATCTTTTATATGCACTACTCCATAGACAGGATAGCACATGCCACGGCCTTTGATGGAGCGAGAAATAGCACAATGGGCCCACTGACGGCGATCGATCCCAAACCGACCGCGCATGAAGCGAGCGCTTTACCACTGGGCCTACGTCCCAACCTTACTTGAGATTACTTCACAACAAAATTCATTTCTCAACAAGTTGGTTAATGTAACAGAAATATGTGAAATCACTTAACAGCAAGACTCGTGTGGGGCAAAAAAGGAAATGAAGAAGAAGAAAAAAAAGCCATAAAAACGAAAAGAAGCGACGGGAGTATAGATTTTCACAGGTATAAATTTAGCCGGATCTACAATGTGATCGGATTAACAGCTTGAAGTGGTTTATTGGAAAACACCATTTAGTGCTGAGCTCTTGACGCTGACATCTGTTTCACACCGAATTGCATGTACTGGCAAACGTAATATTTTCCGACTGGCGATAATGATCTGCCAAAAGGCTGCTAATGTAAACGCCGACCGGAATAGCGACAATACTATTACACTATAACAACATTCTCCGAACAGTAAGAGTTTTTTTCTCGGTTGTATTTTCGTCAGAATCAACAAGTTATTATTTACTTCAACAACTAACAGGAACATTTCGTCTGTTGGGGGAGTCAGAAGTGCGCCGTTTCTGGAATAATAAAAAGAAAAACCTATAAAAACGAAGTTTAGGGTCACTGCGTGAAAATATAAATTGTTTATATCGAAAACATTGGGAGCATGTATGCTGTTTGTGTAACAACGGTGTGAACACAATACATTATATATATAAAAAAAAAAAAAATTCAAACGGAAGGAAGGAAATGTTTCATTTAACGACGCCACTCAACACATTTTATTTACCGTTATATGGCGTCAGACATATGGTTTAGGACCACACAGATATTGAAAGAGGAAACCCGCTGTCGCCACTTCATTGGTTCCGCTTTTTGATTAGCAGCAAGGAATTTTTTATATGCACCATTCCACAGACATGATAGTACATACCACGGCCTTTGTTATACCAGTCATGGAGCACTGACTGGAACGAGAAATAGCCCAGTGTAACTCCAAACGGATTAAGGTGTAATATCCTGCACATTTACAATGTAAAAATAGTCGGCCATGCAACAAAGAGCGTCTTTTACCAAATTCCGTGGAACCGCCAGTGCATGTTCAATTTTGCACGAATAAAACACTCGCGCAAATTCAGTGGTTAAGAGAGAGTCTTTGATTTTATAAGCAGTTGGGGCGGGACGTAGCCCAGTGGTAGAACGCTCGCTTTATTCGCGCTCGGTGTTGGGATCGATCCCCGTCGGTGGGCCCATCACAGGGCTATCTCTCGTTGCACCACGACTGGTATATCAAAGGCTGTGGTACGTGTTATCCTGTCTGTGGGATAGTGCATATAAATGATCCCTAGCTACTAATGGAAAAATGAAGCAGGTTTCATCTCTAAGATTATATGTCAAAATTACCAAATATTTGACATCCAATAGCTGGTGATTAATAAATCAATGTGTTCTAGTTGTGTCGTTAAACAAAACAATTTTTAAATAAACTTTATAAGCAAAGTAAAGTTTGTTTTATTTAATGACGCCACTAGAGCACATTGATTTTTTTATCTTATCATCGGCTATTAGACGTCAAACATATGGTCATTCTGACACTGGGTTTTTTTTTTTTTTTTAGAGGAAACCCGCTGTCGCCACATAGGCTACTCTTTTACGACATTATTTGCGCTTCCCACAGGCAGGATAGCACAAACCATGGCCTTTGTTGAACCACTTAGGGATCACTGGTCGGTGCAAGTGGTTTACACCTACCCATTGATCCTTGCGGAGCACTCACTCAGGGTTTGGAGTCGGTATCTGGATTAAAAATCCCATGCCTCGACTGGGATCCGAACCCAGTACCTACCAGCCTATAGACCGATGGCCTAACCACGACGCCACCGAGGCCGGAAACTTTATAAGCAGTCATAATAGTCCTTCCCCCTCTTCTCCCTCAAGTGTCGAACAAGACTGACTTTCAATCTCATATTTTAATGGCTTTCACAATACAACTCAAACCTTTTTCAGTTGTATTTGTTCAGACGAATGTTTTGGCTGGTCTTCTTATAAAATACACGTAATATCATATGCCATATGCAATTAATTTTACTTAATAGGTGACAAAACCAGGAGAGATTCCAGTTGGGATCTTAAGGTCTCATACTCCATTTGATACTAGTGTATTTTTGTTTTATTGCATTTGCAATATCTCACTTTGTCATGTAATGACACATTTCTGGAGAGAGATACGTACCTCGAAAACTAGGGTATGTTGCTTTAAAATACTTTGTGTTTTAGGTTTGTGGAGGTAGTATTATTGCTTTGGGGTTGGGGTTTTTTTGTTGTTGTTTTTTTCTTCCTGTTGTATCCTTCAGATATCCATAGACATCGAAATCGAGGTTTGGGAGGGGGGAGTAGGTGGATAGGGGTCAACACCCTCCCCCCAAGCTCCGTGAAAAGGAAAGCGCATTAATTATTGCTGCTGGAATCGTCCGACGCCTATGATAACTTAATTAGTTTTTGGTTTTGTTTATCAGATTGACTATGACTACATGGGGGACGCCCCTTCCGGTCCAGGCAGCGTGACTGATATGTGTCCACCTGTACCTGAAGTGCTGCCACCTGGTAGCTGCCACGTGAAGGTGTGTAACTCTGACAGGGAGTGTGAGCGCCAGTCAAGGAAGTGCTGTTACAATGGCTGTACCTATACCTGTCTACCCGAAGTTGGCACCCCAGCATGTAAGGTGGTTTCTTTAATATAGTCAGTTACAGTATCTAGCCAAACATAATTACACTGAGACATATTTTCTTAAATTTCCTCTCAGTCCAGCCAGTGCACCACGACTGATATATTAAAGGCCGCGGTATGTGCTATCATTTCTGTGGGACGGTGCATATCACGTTTTACTTGAATGTCCGTTATATGTAAATATTAGATTAGAAGCACTCGCTTACTGTACATTACTTTTAAATTTTGATCACTGCACCGACATCCAAAAAGTGTGTTTTATCTTGTCGTGTCCCGATATATGTATTTTATCTGCCAAAACCTGCTATTTTATTCTTAAACATAGAAAATCCCTTTTATACACTGAAATGATTCGTGTATATATCTTATTGTTTTATTTGTGCTGCAATTGTTTTAGCTGTGTATTTGTTTCTTTTTTTGTCTTCTTTAGATGTTTTTATTCAATAGTCTCTCGTAACTCAGTATAGAGTGGCTCATTACAATTTTATTACTTTTATTGATTGTGTGTATATGTTGTATTTTTATTTTGTTGTAATGAGGTGAGACATTAATAAACTATCTGTCTGTCTGTCTGTCTGTCTATCAAAAGATCTCTTGCTACTATTAGAAAAATGTAGCGAGTTTCCACTCTAAGACGATATGTCAAACATACCAAGTGTTTGACATCCAATATCCGATGATCTATAAATAAATGCGTTCTAGTGGTGTCGTTAAACAAAACAAACTTTAATATAGTCAGTTGCAGTATCTAGCAAAAAAATAATTACACTCCAGACACATTTTCTTAAATTGTCTAGTAAGTTAGCAAACTTGTGCCCAATTCTTTTGAATTTTTTAATGCAGTAAAATGTTTTCATCACGAAGACGCAAAATCAATTTGTCCGTAATCTGTGTCCGTCTAATGTATACATAATCCGCAATGCGTAATCCATAATACGCATTTAGTAATGCGTAATCCGCAATTAGTAATCCGTAATCCGAAATGCGTAATCCGTAATCCGCATTTAGTCATCCGCCATGCGTAATCCGTAACAGTCACTTTCTATGCAGATAGGTTGAATAGATTGCATTTATGTGTCTTTGTTCGGGTGCGCGTATGTGTCTGCGTAATCGGTCAATCTATGCATTATGAATTAGGCGCAAATTCCATTTATACGCAATTCGTATGCGTACGGATAACGGACATATGGAATTTGCGTCTAATGCTGCGATTAAAACTTTTCAGGCTATTTAGTTCATTTTCTTCTTTCATTTGTTTTCCAAGTATGTTGCATACTTTTATTTCTGTTAATTATGGGCGTTTTCATTAATGTCGACCGTGATTCGTGCGTATTATTTTCAATATACCCATATGACTTAGGGGCCGTCCATAATTTTCAACATTTTCACGAGCGTACAAACCGTACGCGGGGGGGGGGGGGGGGGGGGGGGGGGGGGGGGGTTACGGGGCCAGCGTACATTTAAAAAAAAAAAAAAAAAATGTCCATAAACATTTTTCATTTTGGGATGTACACTCTTTAGGGGGGGGGGGGGGGGTGTCAAAAGCGTACGGTTTTTACGCTCGTGAAAATGTTGAAAATTATGGACGGTCCCTTATTGTGATTGGGTTTAAAAAAAAATATATTTCCTTAATTTAAATGAACGAATGTGATTGGAGCTTACTGTTTCGCTTCTTTGTATTGCAGATTTTGATTGGTTGAAACAGCCAACAAGTCGACTAAGTTCAGGTAATTAATAACAGTTTACGAACGACTTTGGTGGTGTCGTGGTTAAGCTATCGGACTTAAGCCTGGTAGGTATTAGGTTCGTATCCTGATACTTTCTCCTACCTAGAGCCAATTTTAACGTGTCACTGGGGGAGGTGTAAGGTCACTACTCCAACTTCTCTGTCGCTAAGATGGGAGAGGAACCGACGACCCGTCCAGCACTCAAATATTCAAGTGCCCCCTTTTTTCTTTTATTATTATTATTAGTTTTTTTTTCTTTTGACGAGTTTAACATTTAACACAGAGACAAAGACTTTTTTTGTATTTTGGACATTACAAACATGGATGATGATGAGATGAATGGTGAAGCCGCAGTATTTCCATTTTGGTATGGGACTACTTGACAGGTCCGTGCTCCACGCTTGCTGTCAGTTGAGCTATCTCGGTATCACCCGAGCCCGGGGTACACGGAACCTGCAGTGCATACCGGGTAATCATCCCCCCATGTGGGGTCATACACTCGGGAGACACACCCATAATCGTGAAGTGGGTAAATTTACCATTGAACCTAGCGGTGCACTCGCTCTGGGTTGGAGCCGGTACTAGCATGAAAAATCCTCCATTGCCTCAGGTGGGATACGAACCCAGTACCTACCTGCCAGAAGTCCGATGGCATAACCACTACACTACCGAGGCTGGTCCTTTTGACGAGTTAGTTCAGGTACCGTTTTCACGTTAGGGGCGGAACGTAGCCCAGAGGTAAAGCGCTCGCTTGATGTGCGGTCCGTCTGGGATCGATCACCGTCAGGGGGCCCATTGGGCTATTTCTCGTTCCAGCCAGTGCACCACGACTGGCATATCAAAAAGGCTGTGGTATGTGCTATTTTGTCTGTGGGATGGTGCATATAAAAGATGCCTTGCTGCTAATGGAAAAAATGTAGCGGGTTTTCTGTCTAAGACAATATGTCAGAATTACCAAATGTTTGACATGCAATAGCCGATGATAAATAAATCAATGTGCTCTAGTGGTGTCGTTTAACTTTTCCTCGTTGGTTTTCTCCCCGCAAAACGTTACCTGAATCCGCCCCTGCTGGTCAGACAGCCCAGATGGTTAAGGTGTGTGTCCAGAACAGCGTGCTTGTTTCCTAATTGGGTGTACATCTACCAGGTGCGTAGTTCGAATCTATTCATTGCTATTAAGCTTAAACTCATTAAACATTGTGCTGAAGTGCTGTTTGACAAAGGTTCCTTGCGTTTTTATTTTAGCTAGGTTATTGTTCAGCTGATAATCTTAGATTATATATGTTTGAATTTAATCCAACTTGATAAATGAACGCTGGGTGTTGGTGGGTTTTTTGTGTGTTTTTTGTTGTTGTTTTTAAATGCAATCTGGAAAATAAACTACGGTAAATGACACTCAAGAGAGATAACTTTGACACGAAGTCCATCCGAAGTACGTAGAAACGTTTTCTCCCCTACATAATGTTTGGTGTGTTTTTGTTGAGGTTTTTTAATTGTTATTGTTGTTGGTGGGCTTTTTTGTCCAATATAGGTTGTTAAAATGAATTAACAAAGTATCTTTTATTTCCTTTTCCTTTTTTTTTTAAAGGAAGATCATGGCTCCTGAACGGACCAGAGTTCGTGAATGAACGTAAGTAGTCATAGGCGTCGGAAGGTGCAGGAACTGGGGTGGGTGGGTGGGGGGGGGGGGGGGGGGGGGGGGTGTTAATTTATATTTCTTTCAATGGGTGGGAGGTGCCTCACTCCAACCCTCCACTGCTTCGACACCTATCACGTGGTTCTTTTTATTCTGGAGATAAATAATTAGTTAACAAACTAACACTTTTAGCGCTAAAACGAAATAAAGTATCCGATCTTGTTGCCAAGGAGAACACATTCCCAGCTAACGCCGCTCGTTTAAAGATTGAACTCAATTAATTATATTATCTTTAACGTCTGCACATCAAGTGTGCTTCTTATCGTCCTAATGTCAGTGATAACCAACCTCTTATTATATTTTTGTTAATTCGTATGACACAGATTATTTTTGGGAGGTAAACTACAATTTTAACTACTATAAACAGTGGGGTAACCAGAAAAACTTTGGGTATATGCTGATACTGTAAACAAAAACATAAAATTAATAGTTAAAATGTTCGATTATGGAAACACATACTGGAATGTATCTTTAATTCCTAGGTGGGTTTTTTCTTCTTTTATACAGGCATTTGTATCTCTGTGTCTTTGTACGTCTCTTTCTGGCTAATCCACACCCCATGTCTCTACGTCTTCTCTCCGGTTTCTTTCATTTCATTTCAACTTATTTTCGTGCTATCTTGGGCACACACCTCAGCTATCTGGGTTGTCTGTACAAGACAGTGGGTTAGTTGTCAGTTGGTAAATGAGAGAGAAGAGGATGTAGTGGCCATACACCTACCCACTGAGCCCTTAACAACTCGCTCTGGGTTGGAGCCGGTACCGGGCTGCGAACCCTGTACCTACCAGCCTGTAGTCCGATGGCTTAACCACGACGCCACCGAGGCCGGTCGGTTTCTTTCTTTGTTTTTCTATTTTTATTGTTCGTTTCTTTGTTTCTCGCTCTCCTTCTTTGTCCCCCCCCCCCCTCTCTCTCTCTCTCTCTCTCTCTCTCTCTCTCTCTCTCTCTCTCTCTCTCTCTCTCTCTCTCTCTCTCTCTCTCTCTGTGTGTGTGTGTGTATGTGTGTCTCCCTGTGTATGTCACACAGGAGCCAGAACAAGCAATAACATTTTTCAAAAATACCTATAGTCCTTTCGATAGGTCAACGCCTTTTTTCATAATAACTATTTATTTCAGAGCCGATTGTTTTCTAAATTGGACACAAAAATAGGGTGGGTTTTTTTGTTATTTCAAAACACTTTTACTTTTCTTCTTACGTCAAATCAAACTGAAATTATTTTCAACCCCCCCCCCCCCCCCCCCCCCCCAAAAAAAAAAAATTGTAGGAGGATGGGACGGACTATAGTGAAATATTTTAATACTTAATTTCCCACTGACCTTGTTTTCGCTCTGTTCATAAACATTACTCTTTTTTCCAACAGTGGAATCGTGCAGCACGTCCCCCGTGGAAGAGGACGAGGATCCCCTCCTGTGTCCCCATGGTTACGTCTGTAACATCGAGGACCCTGGCAGTCCAGACAAAGGGATACCAAACAGCGGTCATTGCGTCAAAGAGGCAGACGATTCCCAACCGGAAGAAGGTAATGAGCGCGCGAATAATCAATCAGTCAATCAATCAATCAATCAATCAATCAATTTTATTGGCCGTAGCTGTCATTCAGCCATTGTCTAAAACTTACAGATACAATGCGTGATCATTTTATGCAACATTAGACACAATAAATGATTAGTACATTAACAATATTATAAATAATTAAAAAAAAAATCATGTTACTTCCGCCAGTACATTTTGTCTGGTTTTAAGTAAGGATTATACATTCAACTAAATACTGGGGCGTAGCCAGAGAGGAAACAACGGACAGGCAAACTCATACCTGTAAAATAAATATCAGTGTCATGGGAAAAAATAAAATAAATCTACGCCATTGGAATATGCCCATAAAATATTACAATTAAATAAAGTAATTTAATAGCAAAAAAGCACCAAGCAACAAAACAAAACAAAACAAAACAGCCCAAAACCCCCAAACAAACAAACAAACAAAACTAAATATGCCCATAAAATATTACAATTAAATAAAGTAATTTAATAGCGAAAAAACCCCTCGAACGAACAAAAAACAACATAAACAAACAAAATAAACAACAAAACAAACATAAACAACAAGAATTATTTGTTGATTAAATTGTTTTAAATATTGTGATAAAATGTACACAGTTAAATATGAATGTACTTCTACAATGCTACATAAATCTATTTCTTTGGGGTTTTTTTTTTCATAAACAATATATATTTGGTCTCACGTTTATTACTAGAGTTACAGAAGGACAACACCCCATCTGAAGAAATGGATCCGCCGGAACCTTCCCTCCACTGCACACTGGATGAGATGGGGGTGCTTGTCATGGAGGGAGCAGACATCAAGATGGAAGGGAAGACATGGTTAGTTGTTTTTCTTTAACATATACAAATTAAGGTTGCACTATACCAAATAACATCCGCCTGGATCAAAGTTCGAAATGCACCTAACTTTTAATAGAGCAGTTAATACTGCCAATCATTCCATCAGTGATAAATGAAACAGTGTTTGTTGTCAAATTTGTTTTTGTTTAATCTGGGCAATACATTTTTGCGATTTTTGTTTTATTAATAACAGTTGAAAGTGCACTCATCGTTTAGTAACACAATCAATATTATCAGTCATGCCATTGGCGATAAATGGGACAGTGTTTGAAACATAAAAAAAATATTTTATCGGTGAAATAAATATTCCAAATTTTATTTCAATCCATCCTTGTTATTGATTTTTAGTACAAAAACTATTCCCAACTATAGATGTTTGACATCATCTATTAGAGCAGTTGCACAGTTGACCACATGGTGTAGGGTTGCTAGGCAACGAACGCATTGGCCGACTTTAAATGACCTTTCAGTGATTAAATAAGGTGCTGGGGTGTCGTTAAATAGATATTCCATTTCTGTGATTGCAGCCGATGTATAGAAGGATCTCTTTGGTGTGATACGTCGTAAGAAGAGAGACTTATTCAGAACATATATGGTAAATATAGTGAGTGAGAGAGAGAGAGAGAGAGAGAGAGAGAGAGAGAGAGAGAGAGAGAGAGAGAGAGAGAGAGAGAGAGAGAGAGACTGAGAGAGAGAGAGAGAGAGACAGACAGACAGACAGACAGACAGACAGACAGAGAGACGCACAGAGAGACACACACACACACAGACACAGAGAGAGGGAGGGAAACAGACAGACAGAGACAAAGAGAGAGACACGGAGAGAGACAGACATACAGACACACACACACACAGAGAGAGAGAGAGAGAGAGAGAGAGAGAGAGAGAGAGAGAGAGAGAGAGAGAGAGAGAGAGAGAGGCAAGCGGAATGAGAGACAATATTGGCCAATCATTACATCATGTTTAAACGTGTCATTCAATATTATTCAAAAATTTATTGGGCATTTGATTTATTGATTTATTCATTCATTTATTTGGTTATTTGTTTTATTTATTCATCTGCTCATTCATTAATTTATTCACTTATGCATTCACTCGTTCATTTGTTATTTATTTATTTTTAGGTGATAATTTACATTCCTTTGTAATGAAATCGACGACGATGACGATACTGATGACGTAGCAGATGTAACTTCCAGTTCACGACAGCATCACTGTCTTTGTTATATCAGTATATGTAATTACAATTATTATTATCCCAGAAGTCATTATCCAGAAAGTACTGTGACGGTGATCTGGGTGTAAATAAAGATACTTCACATCACTTCATCTCACAGACTTCATTTCCACTTCACTTCACTTCACTTGACTACTTCACTTTAACTTCATCTTCACTAAATGATGTCATGTTCTATCCTTGACGAATCTTTGTGATGAGAAAGATAAGGAGAGTTAAGGAAACACCTCAGCGCATTTTACACTATGTTACTATTGCTACTTAGAATCCAATATCTGGTTATTTTGACACTGTCGAGAGAAAGAGAGAGAGAAAATAGGTGGAAGAAACTCGCTGTCGCCACAAAGGTCACTCCTATCGATAAAACAGCAAGTGATAGACAGGATAGTATATACCACAGGTTTTCGTGTAGCAGTCGTGAGACACGAGCCTGGTGCTTATAATAGACTCTAATAGAGTCTGAGACTATAACGTCATGGCAACGCCATACAGATTGTATACGTGTGACGTCATTACAGATTGAGTCTGGACTCTAAACGTTTTACAAGCACGGGCCCTGGTTCTGTCTGATAGGAAACGTTTTACAAGCACGGGACCTGGTTCTGTCTGATAGGAAACGTTTTACAAGCACGGGCCCTGGTTCTGTCTGATAGGAAACGTTTTACAAGCACGGGCCCTGGTTCTGTCTGATAGGAAACGTTTTACAAGCACGGGCCCTGGTTCTGTCTGATAGGAAACGTTTTACAAGTGTGGGTCCTGGTTCTGTTCTGATAGGAAACGTATTTACAAGCACGGGCCTTTGTTCTGTCTGATAGGAAAGACGTTTTACAAGCACGGGTCAATAGGTTCAATGTCTACATAGGAAACGTTTTACAAAGCACGGGCCCTGGTTCTGTCTGATAGGAAACGTTTTACAAGCACGGGTCCTGGTTCTGTCTGATAGGAAACGTTTTACAAGCACGGGTCCTGGTTCTGTCTGATAGGAAACGTAAGGATTTGGCTCTTCATCCGTTTGTTTGTTAATTAATACATTTGTGGAGTATTGTTTTGTTCATTAATTAACGTAATTTATGATTTAAAGAGCTTTGACCAAACATATGCAGAAACATGCATGCACGCACACTCGTGTGACAATAGATCAATACATACATACATACATACATACAAACCTATACAATGTATGGATGCCTCAGTAGCTCAGAGCGCATCGTGGTTAGTCTCGCAATTTGCGGGCGATTCAGTGCCACAGGTTCGCGTCCCAGCAACGGCATGGGACAATTTTTGAGGTCAGAAAGGATTTAATTATCCCCTGTGCCAGTGCATTAATATCTATGTATGTAACAGTCAACTTCGACATACATACAATATATAGATATTCATACATCAATACATACAAACCTATACAATGTACATTTAACTGATATTGTAAATATAATATCTTTTAAAAGTCTCTTGTTGTTTAATGTTTGTATGTGTGTTAAGAAAAGACAACAGTTTACTGTTTCACTTATTTGTCAACAGAACACAAAATCTCAAATATTAAAAATAAAAAATCCTTAAAACTAATCATTGTCAAATTGTTTTAAATTTCTTTTACGCATGTCTTTTTATCTCTTTATCTTGATACATGTATCGTCAACTAAGAATATGGTCATCAAAACATTAGTAATGTGTACAGACCTATCTTATCTCATGACACGTGGAAAAACACATCTGGCGTTAAATAGATCAGTGGGTCAATGCGTTATTTATCTTTCATACATTAAAGTCGCATTCACAAGTTTTAAACCGTGAAAAAATTGACACTAAGTTTAGTTAATTTACGAACCTGTAACACGTTTGGGTAAAGTTACAACAGAGTAAAACAAAAGTATGTGACGTTGAAACAGGAAACTGTCCTTAAAAATAGACTGGAACTCGACTTCATAACCGTTACGTCTCAGACGCACGTGCGTTTAAATAATAATAATATGAAAAATTAATTTTGTGGGATTACAAACACCAGGATGACCAAAAACATTTCTGTTTTAGGGATATGGATAATTTAAACACTAAAATATAAGTAATATTTGATTTCAGTGATCAAAAATAGTGAAAAACATGCCTTAGTGTTTAAAAATTAGGATCTGTCACTTTAAGAGCATAAATGCCATCTTGTTGTTTACAATCACTTTGTATGAGGCACTTCAATAAAAAAAAACACGATAAATCTAACCTACTAAAAGAAATCACCTGTAAATAACGGACGCCTAAAGTATATCATTTCACACGTGTGTACCTCTGCTTGAAGACCACTTGTCCATCGCGACAGGTTTTCTAATGATCCATCGGGTAGTTCCATTCATATATTTATAGGATATTAAACGAGTTATGTCCTACGCAATAATGTTCAACTGTCACGAGTTTTACGCACGTACGTACGAACATACATACATACATTGTATATATTACACAAGCATTATTCAATTTCACTTTGTAATCCGAACAATACGTACGTACGGATGTATGTATTAAATAACTGAGTCCACACTCTCACTTTAAACTAGTTTAACTAACTAGTATAACTAAACCAGATTAAAATGTAAGTATGAACTCGATCTTTTCACTATACCGGTATAGTGTATCTAAATCGGTATAGCCATAACACTTCGGTATCGGTATATTGTTTAATTAAACCTGGTATATATAAAACAGGTTTAAATGTAAGTTTGAACGCAAACTGTTTTAGTTAAACTGGTATAAGGCGGAAGTGACAGTGACGTTACAGTCTGAATAAGCAGGAAGTGCGTTGACAACGGCCTAACAGAGATGGGAGATGTCTTGCGCATGTGCGGATAACTACACTTCCGCTTGATACCGGTATAGCTGTTAAACGTGTGAACGCTCGTCTCTTCCAACCAAAACGGCAAAAGTGTTTTAGCTAAACCAGTAGAACTTGTGTCAGCGTGAACACAGCTATAGAAAGTTCTGCTATTGCTAGGTTAAACGTGTACGTGCTCCGGGGTTGCGATGCGTATTGAAACGTGTGTCCTCTATGATTAGCGTTATACACTACAATGCACATGTTTGAAAAGGGCACTTTTATTAAGAAAAGTAAATTGGTGTCTCGCCCAGTTCGCACTCAGTAGTCGTATGAGACGGGGGTGAGGGTTTCGGGAAAAATAAGCTGCCTGAACACTTTTCACCATTTATTTCCATAATGTTTCTCATAATATTAGTCATGTAGAAATGCGTAGTGATTCGTTTGTAACCCTATATAGCTGTAACTGTTTGACAGTAATGTTCTGCAGATTCGGGCGCTTTGTTTAATTCAGGGAAAGTTCGGCCTGCTCCCCCCCCCCCCCTACAAAAAATGGGAGCCCGTAGGCTTACGCCTATTCCCATGAATTATTCTAGGACTTGCAGATCACCAACTAAAGAACATGTTTATATACAACATATAAATTACCTTTTACTATTTA
This sequence comes from Gigantopelta aegis, assembly GCF_016097555.1. Classification (NCBI taxonomy): domain Eukaryota; kingdom Metazoa; phylum Mollusca; class Gastropoda; order Neomphalida; family Peltospiridae; genus Gigantopelta; species Gigantopelta aegis. The sequence goes on along the minus strand of NC_054713.1, from coordinate 3,718,292 downwards.
CAATTTTGATGCAACTTTTACAAAGCATGCAGACTTTTATGAAGTAAAACACTTCTTTATTTGTACACATTCTCGTTCCTGTTCTGAAAGTTCAGACAGGATTACTTGGTATGTCCTATAATACGAGAACCTCCAAGATACTCTGTACGTGTGTATGTATGTGTGTATTTGTGTATGTATGTGTGTATGTATGTATGTGTGTGTATGTATGTGTGTGTATGTGTGTGTGTGTGTGTGTGTGTCTGAGTCAAAACAAAAACAAAAGACACAGTTTGTTCAACTATTCAAGTGTTAAGGAACTTAACTGACATGTCGGACCTTGCAATACAAGTGTTATTTCAGCGCAGATAATAAATATAAACGCGGGAAATACACGCATTGGTTTTTAACGCCATCTTGATAATTTCGGCAGTTACGGTCCTGCTATTAACAACAACAGTTTTTGTTAAACATAAATGAAATCAAATTCGTGGTTCATAACAGCTTAATCGTAGTAGCCCGTCAAATAACTGAACTTAGCTTTGACTTGGTTAATTCAATGGTCACCAGATTGAGACACCGATCTGGTAGAAAATGGCGATATGGAATGATTTTGAATCCGATGCCACAAAGTTCTGTACATGTACCAAACACGTTTCTTGACAATGAATGCGAAGAATATGAAGAAGCCATGAGAACAGTTGAAAACGGTAAACAGAATCGCCAGAAGGTGAACGGTATAGCAAATGGCCGCAGTGGGCGTGGCCGTAAGGACGCTGACTAATGACGAAGCTAGACCAAATATCCACGTGAATCCCATCACGGTTGACAGGCGCACATACAACATCACTTCGTGTTTTCCGCTGACGTCACGGACCGACGATCGTCTGGTTTTTAAACGCGCCAATTTCGCCGTCTGCTTCATGCTCAGGATAGTCTTGATGAAAAAGAACCAGTTTACGATGAAGATAATCATCATGGGCGCTCCAAACACGAATAACGCGGCCTTTGGGGATTGGATCCAGCAACCTTGCGACAGGCTGTTCGTTTCGTTAAACATCTTGCCAGTGGTGATGTTCGGCGACGTATCGTACTCGTCTGTTGATTGTGGCTCTTGACCTGACGTAATTTTTCCATAGCCAATCCGCAGACCTCTTGCAACGTGGGTGAAATCCAAAATGGCGCAACTCGCGACGAGGAGGAACGGCGTCCCCCACCCGTACAGCGCATAACGCCAACCGAATTTGTCTGAGCCACGTGACGCTGTCGAGAAACTGTTCGTAACGAATGTGGTGTACACATCGTATGCCATTATATTCATCCAGAAGAAAGACGCTAAGACGAAGTAATGAAGTGATATTGCGATCGCGCTGCACAACCACGTCACTTGGGTGTTCTCTCCCAAAGCAAACACAGTATCGGTGACCAGCAGGGCAAGCGTTAAGTTCATTATATTGATTCCTGCGCGATTCCGCAGAGATTTGAATAAGATGTACGTCAGGAGGACCAAGGCCAGGGCAACAATGGAGATCCATCCGAGGACGTCCGTCAAATAGCCGTCTGCTTCGACGAACGCTTCGTATCCCTTGTCGCAACCCGGGACGACGAAAAATCTCGTCTGCTGTTTTTTACGGTGATCCAGTTCCTCAGGGATGCAGATCTCTATCGTCGATAAGTGGTCGTCGACGTAGTTGTATTCGTCGATGAAGTAGAGTTTTCCGGAAACCGTCACGGATCTGTTCGCCAGCAGCGCGTACTCGCCTTTCGGAACCTCGAACCGTCTGCAACTGTCGTCTGCTATATGCGGCATTGTGCAGACGACAGCGAACCCGTCGTAGCTGATGACGTCACCGTTATGTTGCACTATGACTGACAGCTGGTACTGACCAGGGTGGTACAGCGTCTGGGTCCTGTTCACGTAAACGTGGGTCATGTTTCGACCTTCATCCGGGTTAGGCAACAACAACTCGAACTCATCACTGAAATGAAAATCAGAATATGTATTAGTATTACATATCAAAGAGAGTTTTAAGTGGACCCCAAAAATTAGGGTTTAAACTTGACCCTAAAAAGTATTATAAATTTGGCGATCTCTCTCTCTCTCTCTCTCTCTCTCTCTCTCTCTCTCTCTCTCTCTCTCTCTCTCTCTCTCTCTATATATATATATATATATATATATATATATATATATATATATATATATATACATGTTTATTTATTTGTCTATTTCTGTCTCTCTCAAACACATACACAAGCACACGCAAACAAAACCTACATAAAATCCAAAAATCAAAGATAGAAATGTAGTTAGCAAACCTGAACAATGTCGCAGGTATTCCGGTGAAACAGAAATCCGTCCCTAGCCAGTTATCCGTTTCTTTGTTGTGGTTTACCACCCGCATCACCGTCTGGTTTATGATGACAGTAAACTTTTCCTCGGCTACCACCTGCCTGATCTTCTGCACCAAGCTCGACACAGACTTCTCTGATCTCGAACCGTTTCTAGAGGGAAGAAGCAAGAAGGAAACCCGTATGGTTGCGGAAGGGCCCGGGTCATTGCTGGTACTGGATTCAGAGCCCTTCAACGTCTCACTGCTGATACTGGATTCAAAGCCCTTCAACGTGTTATTGCTGGTAATGGATTCAAAGCCCTTCAACGTGTCACTGCTGATACTGGATTCAAAGCCCTTCAACGTCTCACTGCTGATACTGGATTCAAAGCCCTTCAACGTGTTATTGCTAATACTGGATTCAAAGCCCTTCAACGTGTCACTGTTGATACTGGATTCAAAGCCCTTCAACGTGTTATTGCTGATATTGGATTCAAAGCCCTTCAGCGTGTCACTGTTGATACTGGATTCAAAGCCCTTCAACGTGTTATTGCTGGTAATGGATTCAAAGCCCTTCAACGTGTCACTACTGATACTAGATTCAAAGCCATTCAACGTCTCACTGCTGATACTGGATTCAAAGCCCTTCAACGTGTTATTGCTGATACTGGATTCAAAGCCCTTCAACGTGTCACTGTTGATACTGGATTCAAAGCCCTTCAACGTGTTATTGCTGATACTGGATTCAAAGCCCTTCAACGTGTTATTGCTGATACTGGATTCAAAGCCCTTCAACGTGTCACGTGTTATTGCTGATACTGGATTCAAAGCCATTCGACGTGTTATTGCTGATACTGGATTCAAAGCCCTTCAACGTGTCACTGTTGATACTGGATTCAAAGCCCTTCAACGTGTTATTGCTGATACTGGATTCAAAGCCCTTCAACGTGTTATTGCTGATACTGGATTCAAAGCCCTTCAACGTGTTATTGCTGATACTGGATTCAAAGCCCTTCAACGTGTTATTGCTGATACTGGATTCAAAGCCCTTCAACTGGATTCAAAGCCCTTCAACGTGTTATTGATGATACTGGATTCAAAGCCCTTCAACGTGTTATTGCTGATACTGGATTTAGAAGACTTAACGTAGCTTATTTTCTGTTTTCTCAATTTTGAAAACACTTTTCCTGAAAATCCCATGGTTTGCTTGGACCTGGTCTTTTTCTCATTATTCGTAGATGTTATGTCGTTCCGTGAAACAGTGGGGGTAGTCATTTGTGACTTCTGATTGAAATAATATTTAAAGTGACCTTTTGATTTTGAAGCTAAATATCGATGCTGATTTCCAGACGATAAATTATGTTTGACTTTAACAGCAGAAGCCGCGTGACTTGCACTCGTACCTTTAAAGTGACCTTTAGATTTTGACGCGGTATGCTGATGCAGCTCTCTAAACGGTAAATTGGAGGGACTGCTTATGTGTATGTCTTTCTCTGATAGCGTATGAACACGAAAATGATCCCCAGTCATGGAATCGTTAAGCAGGGTGATCGTAAGGTCTTGAATCCTCTCTGTACGTATATTCAAAAGCAGACTTATTCCATCAACCAGCTTCTTTTCCAACACAGGTGACACCAAGGATCGCAGATATCCGTAAGTGATGTTCATATCCAAGGACACCCGCGCAACCATGTCTAAATTCGCCAGACTCTGTGAATCCCAGTTACTTCTGATTGGGTGATGAAGGACCTCCAGTCTTTTCTTGTGGTTTCTAGCCACGCACCCCAACCTGGTGAGATTGTAACCTTCGGAACAGTGCACCTTCCGACAGCTGTTGGTCTCGGCGACAAATACCTCCTTCTCTGACGGGCATTTCTTGTCGACATATCGCTCAATCTCAAAGTGGGTGTTGCTGAACAAGACGTGAGTTTTGCCGTCGAACCCGAAGTTCATGAGGACGGTGAAAGACACGGGGTATTTGGATGAACTCTGGTGGACCAAACCCGTGTCACGAACCGGCCCTTGTCGCCATAGAAATTTCTCGATCGGTTTGGGCTGGCAGGCTCGTACACCACTTGGGTTGTACGGAATAAGGATCTGGCGACATTTACCGATCGGTGAAGACTGGAAGAAAGAGAATGTTTTCCCTCCATCCAATATCCTCAGACGGGTTGTCCGGTCGCAATGAACAAGCACGTCCATTATGTTTAGACTGGTTACTTGGTTGCATACCGCACAGAATATATTCCCATAGACTGTTCCTTCGTCGTCCTGAACAGGCAGACGTTGCATATTCAGAACTGTGGCGTCTTCGTAGCCGGTGTGTTGTGTCTGGTGATAGCTAGTTCCAGCTTTTAGACTCTTGCGGCACAGATTCTTAACGCTTAGTTTCCGGTAATACGAGGGACAAGTCACAACCATCTCGATCCATTCCTTTTCGAAATTTGTCAGGTGGACGCACTGCGTTCTCTCTTTCAGCAATCTTTGATGACGTAACCTGTCGTCTGCTAGGTTAGAGTCATTACGTAACTTGCCGTCTGCTAAGTTTGTCTCCGTTTCTAATTTAGCTGCAGAACCCTTAAATACTCTAACGTTTCTTTCAGTATCGGTTAATCCAGCTTCACCTACGTTTGGTTCCTTTGCAATCCTCTCTTCAGTGCCACCATTTTGGACGACTTTACTGTCCATTCCACGATTCGTTATTAACAAAAGTGAGAGAATCAATGCGGACATTCTGTATAATCTTATATCCATCCCCTAAATTTGTTTTCTTCACAAAATGTACTGGGTTTTTTTTTCTCACAAAATGTACTTTTTAATACTCTTTTTTTTCTTCACAAAATGTACTTTTTTCTTTTTCTCTCACAAAATGTACTTTTTCTCTTTCTCTCACAAAATGTACTTTTTCTCATTTATATGTGGCTAACTAACTATGACAATGCTGCTATCTGACTGAATGAGGTTTCGTTACCAAGCCACCGCTTATCAACAACACTAAAACGGAAGTTCAAAACTTTAATACGTCTTCATCTCGTGCATGTGTATATATTCAGTTATTTGCATTGTCTTGTCGGTGGGTCTCGATATTTACAGCTGTCTCGTCATCAAGTCTCGATATTTACATATGTCATTTCAATTAGTCTCCATATTTACAGCTGTCTTCTCAATGAGGCTCGATCTTGATTACGTTGAATTACATTATCTAGGACACTTCCGGAAAGTCCATGTTAGTCACCAGATAATCAAACGTTCTTGGAAGCTGTATCAATAAAATGAGATCCACTGAAGAGATTTCTATAAATATTGGTAACTGATACCAATGTGTTGTTCTGTTGGGTGTATACGATTAAAGGGACTATCCTTAGTTTGCAGCCATTGTAAGATGTTTGCGATAACAGAGCCTTGTTGGCGATTACTATTTCATACTGAATACATTTTCTTGATTAGAATAGCAGTGTCTGTATATTGAATGTGTTTGCGGTCGTATACCAATGTTTGTAGCACTCAGTCTTTACTTTAATTCGTGATATATTTTTTTCTTCGTACGTACCAAATTATTAGGAGGTAAAATCCGGTTTGGGCTAGTACAAGCATTAGGACAACAACAAACACCATGTAAATACAGACACTGATATTTTAAATACGAAAATGTATCTAATTTGTATGTTACGTCATCGAAAAGGCTCTATTGGTCGGAAATATTTTACAATGCTTGTAAACTCAGGACTGTCCCTTTAAGTGTCTTCCATTAAGAAATAATGTTTTTAACGATATGTTCATTAAGGAGCAGGGTGTTGACCATTCAGTTAACTAAACATACATACAAAAATGTCTCGGTGGCCCAGTGGGTACGGTGGTGGGTTGGGAACTGCGGGCGATTCGGTGCCTAAGGCTCGAGTCCCAGCAACAGCACGAGAAACAATTTGGGAGGCCAAAAAGAATGTATCCCCTGTGCCTGTGCATTTATATTTTGTATTTGCTAGTCAAACCCGACATACATACAATATATAGATATTCATACATACAAATATTATATACATACACACATACATACCAAACATACATACATACAATACATAGATATTCATACATACATACATACATACATACATACATACCATACATTAGTCTTGCAATTTGCGGGCGATTCGGTGCCACAGGTTCGAGTCCCAGCAACGGCATGGGACAATTTTTGAGGCCAGAAAGGATTTAATTATCCCCTGCGCCAGTGCGTTAATATCTATGTATGTAATAGTAAACCTCGACATACATACAATATATAGATATTCATACATCAATACATACTAGCCAGTGCCAGGTCTGCCCACTGTTTCATGCACGTAAGCGGGACCGACCGCGTAGATTGTAGGCCCCATGCATATGGTTGAGTTAAAGAAATTTCCTTTTTATGGAAGCTTCGATAGCTCAGAGCGTATCGTGGTTAGTCTTGCAATTTGCGGGCGAATCGGTGCCACAGGTTCGAGTCCCAGCAACGGCATTGGACAATTTTTGAGGCCAGAAAGGATTTAATTATCCCCTGCGCCAGTGCGTTAATATCTATGTATGTAATAGTCAACCTCGACATACATACAATATATAGATGTTCATACATACATACCATACGTTAGTCTTGCAATTTGCGGGCGATTCGGTGCCACAGGTTTGAGTCCCAGCAACGGCATGGGACAATTTTTGAGGCCAGAAAGGATTTAATTATCCCCTGCGCCAGTGCGTTAATATCTATGTATGTAATAGTCAACCTCGACATACATACAATATATAGATATTCATACATCAATACATACTAGCCAGTGCCAGGTCTGCCCACTGTTTCATGCACGTAAGCGGGATCGACCGCGTAGACTGTAGATCCCATGCATGTGGTTGAGTTAAAGAACATCCTTTTTATGGATGCTTCGATAGCTCAGAGCGCATCGTGGTTAGTCTTGCAATTTGCGGGCGATTCGGTGCCACGGGTTCGAGTCCTAGCAATGGCATGGGACAATTTTTGAGGCCAGAAAGGATTTATTTATCCCCTGCGCCAGTGCGTTAATATCTATGTATGTAATAGTCAACCTCGACATACATACAATATACAGACATTCATACATCAATACATACATACATACATACATACAATACATAGATATTCATACATACATTCATACATACACACATACATACCATACATACATACACACACACACACACACACACACACACACATACATATACCATACATACCATACATACACACATACACACCATACATACATACCATACATACCATACATACCATACATACATACATACATACACATACAAATACACGCAGACATGCATGCATACATGTACGCACGCACGTTTGCACGCACAGGCTGACTACCAGAGCAGGGCATATCTAACACAAGAGTTTTCAGTAAAGCACGTTTTAACGTTTGACAAAAATCCTAAAACAAAATCCGAATAATTGGAAAAGAAAACAGTTTATTTACTTTTTCAAATTATATAGCTTTACATCACATCTATTACATATCGTTTTACCACTCTTCCATCCCTACACTCCAAATAAAATAAAACCAACTTACATAGAAATATATGAAACTGTGGACTGCTCTAATGTTCGCTAACACTGTTCAGTTGTTTAGACCCTAAGTTTTTTTAAATTTTTAGCCAGTCCTTGTTTTCTTTACATTTGCATGAAAACAAACCCAAACTCCGACAGGTTTTATATACAATTAATCATCTAAAATGCACGAAGTTGACATTTCCATTTTACAAAAATCTTTGTATGTTTTCAATACAGTTTCGTTCTCCTATAAATAACTAAGGCTATTTGCATAATAAAAGCATCACTCTATAGTGTGTTTCAAACTAATGCCCTTTTCCACCTTCCAAGCGGAATATATCGTAGTATGACCTATATTTAAGAAACAATTTGGAAACATAAGTAAATAAACAATTCAGGCGCGGATTCAGGCGGGGAGTCCAGGTGACACGCCCTCCCCCCCCCCCCCCCCCCCCCTCTATTTTTCTCAATATATATTACAGAATACATAAAAAATGAAAATTGATTCCATCCACCTGTTCAAAAGCAATAACGGGTTTTGGGCCCCCGCTATTAAAAAACTTCTGGATCCATGCTTGCTATGTCATTAATGTAATGTACTGATACAAAAAATTAATCAGTTTGGGTGTTATTGGGGATAAAACACTGTAAAATAACTACAAGATAGGTTGATGCGTTATGACTGTCAGGTTGTATGTCCATGAATAATATATAATATTTATTATTTACAAATGCACAGGCAAGTGTTCATCTGAAGGCCACGTTCCCTTTTAGTGAGGGGGTGTGGTGGGGGTGGGGTGGGGTCTTAATCTCGTGATGTTCTTTGTTACACACACGTGACCAGAATATTGTATACCACGAGTGGTGGAGGAGTGGCACTCTGCCTAACACCACACCCACCTCTGGCTTCGTATGTAGGTGTATATTTAAATGTGGGTTTTTTATTACCTTTTAGAAAACGTTCATGCGTTTTGATTGGTCAATAGCCAATGCATACCACAAGTACACTGTGTCATTTACGGGAAAATACGAGATTTGCGGGAAAATACAGAATTTGCAGGGGTGTACGAAATGTCACGTGACTTGCTCGACTGGTTGTACAAAAATACAAACTGCGGATGAGACCGACGAAATTTTCTCCAACACGCCTCACCACAGACACTTGACACAGATTACTATAAATGAATAATAATAAAACAAATGTTGTATATCGGTAAACTTGATATATTTCCGCAATATTTTGCTCATGCTCTCTTCAAACATGACAAATTTATTGCCACTTAACGTGTATTTACATACACCAAAAATTTCGATCCCTACTATATAAAAAATACCACTGGGCTAGGACCCGCCCCTTTTATTGTATAAATACATGTACTGCTAATGAAAGGGACGGGACGTAGCCCAGTGGTAAAATGATCGCTTGATGCGTGGTCGGTCTGGGATCGATCCCCGTCGGTGGGCCCATTGGGCTATTTCTCGTTCCAGCCAGTGTACCACGACTGGTAAATCAAAGGCCGTGGTATGTGATATCCTGTCTGTGGGATGGTGCATATCAAAGATCCCTTGCTGCTTATGAAACAATGTAGCGGGTTTCCTCTCTAAGACTATATGTTGAAATTACCAAATGTTTTACTAATGTAACATAATCATATGGCCCTGTATCAAATTGGTGTTAATTGCGTGGTATACGATGGACAACGCAAACAAGGTGGGAAAATGTCTTTTAACCGTTAGCAGCTCTAACTTCCGGCTTGGATAAGAAATCTCTTGGCATGCTATTACATCGTAATTCCAGAAGTGTCCACATCCGCGATACGATGTCCAGTCTCCAAAATGCTTTTAAATAGTATTAGTTGTAATCGGTAGTTACGTTCGGCCTGTTCCAACAATGATCAGCGGGTGAATGGGTTACTGCCCATCACTCTCTGAAGAAAATTCTTAGGCCCACGAATAAAATATTATTTTAAAGTAATCCTCATTTTGTAATGAAAACTAGGGCTGAGAAAATTAGACGACTACTGAAGATTATAAACGTTAATACCACGACTGGTATATCAAAGACCGTGGTATGTGCTATCCTGTGTGGTATGGTGCATAAAAAAAATCCCTCGCTACTAATGGGAAAATGTAGCGGGTTTCCTCTCTAAATTATATGTTAAATTTACCAAATGTTTAACATCGAATAGCCGATGATTAATAAATCAATGTGCTCTAGTGGTGTCGTTAAACAAAACAAACGTTTTGCTCCCAAGAAGTCTTGATAGGCTGCGGCCGAGGTAACACATTTGAAAGTCGACTAAAGGTATTATCTCAACCACTACAGATTTTTAACAGTTCTTGTATCTAAACTATAACTGATAAAACATCCGTATGCAACAGTTTGGGACAAAAAGAAAAAACAAAATTTGATAAAGATTTGATAAAGACCCCCAAAAAAAAAGAAAGAAAAAAAGACATCACGTTTTTTAAAGAGTTCATCTTGTTTTCCAAGGTTAAAATTGAAATAACATGATATTGCAATACAGTTTTTCTTACTTTTCTTTTAACACAATAAATAAAACTTTGGGTTTTAAATATTATTCGCGAAAGAGAACAAAATAGAAAGCTGCATAACAATACTGAGAATAGTGTGTAAAACGGTTTACGTCGTTTCTATATGCATGTTATATTGATTATAAAAACTTGTAGAAAAATAGAAGATATTGGGCTGTGTTACCAAAACGTTAAATTTAATTTTAACATGTAATATTCGTCATAATACTAGTAATTAGATTCCGCATCATGACGACATTGGGGCGGGGGCGTATACCAGTGGTAAAGCGCTCGCTTGATGCGCATGATGCGCAGTCGGTCTGGGGTCGATCCTCATTGGTGGACCGGTCCATTAGGCTATTTCTCGTTCCAACCAGTGCACCACGACTGGTATATCAAAGGCCGTAGTATGTGATATCCTGTCGGTTGGGATGGTGCATATAAAAGATCCCTTGCTACTAATGGAAAAATGTATGTCAAAGTGACCAAATGTTGATGATTAATAAATCAATTTGCTCTAGTGGTATCGTTAAACAAAACCAACTTTAACTTCAACATGACGTCACTGGCGACAACACTAACGAACTATCTTTACTCCACACCGGACTACATCGAGACGAATATTTAAAAACTTTTTAGTTGCCCGCGGTGATTTTTTCCGTTTCGAGAGATAACGGAACTCGAGGTATAAGAACATAATGGGTCCGCCCCGGCCACCATGTGCGATACTAGATAAAGATCTGGAGCCAGCCAGCTGTCGTTTCCCTTACCCCGATACCAGATCTTATCAGTCGTCGCTGACCACATCCACGGCGAATATTACGAAAACAAGACGTTCCGGCCGACAGTGTTGTTATTATTATTGTTTATATCACTATGTAGTAGTATGCCAGAGATCAGAGACATGTGCTTGTTCGTCGTTTTCCTTGTCGTAGTCACAGCGGTTCCTTTGGACCGTAAGGACGAAGATGGGGCCATTAAGAAGATATCTAAAGTAAACGAAGAAGAGAAAGTGAAAGTTGGAGCCAGAATTAACAAATGTGTCGATCTTTTGAAACTTGTCCTCGTCGAAGGTAGTTCTGTCTCAAGTGCTGGATATTTAAAGAGAACGGTACATGGTTCAGGTCAGGACGTGTTGAAGACCCAGAAGAGGAGATTCAGAAGGGATGGTGGTGTGGATTTGAAGACGAATGACCGCAGCCAAACTGACAGTCATACAGCGCACGACGTTAACCCAGATGACGAGATGGCTGATGCGAGATTCGATAAGTTAAAACACGCCAAAGAGATCATCTGGAAGCACCACGGAGTGATGAACACGGAAATAAAGAACCCGCCAGTTACTCGTTTTCTGCTGAAGAAACTCGCGCAAGCTCACGCTAGGTTGTTTCACCATTTTCAGACCAATATTTCACTGCCTCGCGAACAAGATTTAGGAAACAGGAATCACAGAGCAGACGGAAGGAAACCCAAATTCACTGGCATGACAGACAGCAACATAGAACAACTGGAGTGTCGCTATCTTAAGTTTTACCACAAACGGTGGGTTCTGATGATCGCCAGCTGTCCCCGCGCCTACGCCAATAAAACGTTGAGGCATCAGTGCGAACACACGCCTCTGGACGATGACGATAACCAGGTAGAAGTTGGCTCCATCCCCGTACAGCTGGAGAACGGATTAGTTTATCGAAACCTCTTCTGTGCCCTCTGCAACGGGATCAGGAACATCGAGGCCTGGGACGTGAACCTCATGTGCACTGGAGTCCCGCCACTCCATTTCGTGAATGGGGGTGCCGGGTTCACGCTGCTGGGGGAAAAGGACGACGGACGCTACCACTGCCGGAAGACCTTGGTTCCTATTCTCAAAGACAAGGTGCAGCTGTGTCAGATCACCAAGCGACGCAGTTACCGGCCTTTTGCTCTGGACAACGAGCTGGGCGGACAGCCAACAGAGACGATCGCCTACCCAGTGTCCTTCTCCATTCTCATGAACTTCGGTTTTGACGGGAAGGCCCACATCTTGTTCAGCACCACCTACAAGGAAGTGGGTTACAGCGAGCAGGCGCACAGGTGCCCGGAAACCCAGGTGTACAATCCTGATTTCAACATCTGTCAGCACGTTGTGTGTCCCGCTGGCTACGTCTTCTACGACCTGTCGTGTAATCCCGACTCCTCGGTCCAGGCCAAACCGTCCATGTCGCTCGAGGAGGAGCTGAGGGAGCTGGACAAACCAGAGATCATCAAACTGAGGGCGAACGTCTCCGAGAACGAGCTGGACGACTTGAAAGACGGGGTGTACCAGAACTTCATCAAAGAGAGCATGTGCGACTTTCTGAACATTACGTGCGATCGCATCAAAAACTTCACCTTGGCGCCTCTGCTCGATGATATGGACACGAAGGAATACTCCGGTATCGTTGGATCCGGAACAAAGTCTTTAGGAAACGTGTCCCCTTTTGAAACTCGACACAGACTACCTCAGAATGCTCAGGATGCCAGTGAAACACCGAAAACACGAGAAGATGACATAACCATGACAACTACACCAACATCCACACCAGCTATTTCCGGTGTACCGTCTGCCACAAGTACACCAGCGTCAACACTAGCTACTTCCGGTGTACTTCCCACCTTCATAAGTATACCTACATCCACACCAGCTACTTCCGGTATACCGCCCACCACCATAAGCATACCAACATCCGCTACTTCCGGTGTATCGCCCACCACCACAGGTATACCCACATCCACACCAGTTACTTCTGGTGTACCACCCTCCTTGAGAACTAAACGAACACCCACATCAAAACAAACGACCGCTGTTAGGAAGAGAAATAAGCCGTCGGGCAACCGGACGGTGGTCGTGGAGATTCGCTTCGTGCTGATGCCGCTCGAGAAGGACATCGGCCGCGGCGAGGGCTTCGTCAGCAACGTCACGCAGCGGATGAAGGAGCGCATCGAGCAGCACAAGTTCACGCTGTCGCTGAACGGAACCCAGCTGCGCGTGCTCACCATGGACCAGGTGTCGTCCGTCGTCCAGATGGACACGTTCTGCACGCGCGGCATCAAGCAGATGTACTTTGACGACGAGTTCGAGATGCTGACGTTGCCCAAGGACAACGACACCGTCGACGTCGTGTACGTCAACAGCACGAAGACCAAGTACTGGCCGGGCATGTACGATCTGACCGTCCTCGTCGCCGGCAACGTGATGGCGACGCCCAACATCACTCACAAGAGCAAGTACGTGTTCGTGTGCGTCATGCCCAGGATCGCCAACTCCAGCTGCGGCAGGCTGAACTTCACGCACAAGGACTACACCCTCCTGCCCAACAAGTCCATCGCCATGTCCAACAGACTCTATTCCATGGACGAGTACTACTTCATCGACGACAGACTCAACAACATCGAAATCTGCATTCCCGAGGAGTTCTACAGCCACCGAGAACCTAACGTGCGGGTTGTCCACGCCTGCGACAAAGGGTACGAGTTCTTCCAGAAGGCGGAGGGCTACTTGACGGCCGTTCTGGGACGCCTGTCCATAGTTGCTATGACAACAGTGCTACTGACGTACATCCTGATCAAAAAGTTGCGCAACCTTCCCGGAGTCAATACCATGAACCTGACCTTCGCAATCCTGGCGGGGCAGGTGATATTCATACTGGGGGAGAACTCGGAATTGCAGTGGCTGTGCAGTTTGGTGGCGGTGTCCCTGCACTACTTCATTCTTGCTTCGTTTTTCTGGATGAACGTCATGACGTTCGACCTCTTCAAGACGTTTGCCAACAAGTGTATCCTTACTCAGATCCGCAGCAAGAGCAAGTTCATGTGGAGATACTCGCTCTACGCCTGGGGGTCGCCCTTAGTTATCGTCTTAATATGCGCTTTCGTCGACTTCTCTGGACTCGTTGAAGGATTTCAAATCGGCTATGGAGGGATAGTAAGGGAAACCAATGTGACAGACATACCAAACGAATCGCTAATGGACAGACAGAACGACAGTCTTCATCCTGTTCTCAATAACACAGACTCGCACACGAAACCCAAGGATACAAAAAACCTCGGCTGTTGGATTCAAAACCCCGTGGCGACTCTGATCGTCTTTGGCGGGCCGCTGTTAACGATATTTATTGTCAACGGGTTTCTGTTCGTCTGCACCATCTTGTGCATACAGGAAACTGCGCGGCTGGCCCACATCAACACCCGCCGATCCTCCATGAGTCACATGACCGGAAGGTACCACGTCATGTTGTATGTGCGCATGTCCACCGTCATGGGATTCACGTGGATCTTTGGACTAGCTTCGTCAATAGTGAGCGGGTCTAAAGCCCCACCCTCCGAACCCATCTGCTACACCGTGCACGCCCTGGGTATCTTGTTCACTTTGTTCAACTGCTCTCAAGGGCTGTTCATTCTGTTTGCGTTCGTGGCTAAACGTCGAGTGTTCTACATGTACAAGGATCTGTCGAGAGGGCTGGTGCATCAATTCAAGAGGTGGAAGGTAGGAAACAACAAGAATGTGTTCGGCAGGCCGTCCTCTACAAGCTCTGCGTCTAGCTCTACTACAAGCATTTCTCACATTACGTGAAAGGTAGTGAGAACAGATGATGTCTGCTTCTATCCCTTAATATCTGTTTCAAGTACATTATAATTAACTGTACTAGTAGTACGATACGGTGGCAGTGTTGAACAGAAGAGAGTTCTACTACAGTTGACAATACAAGCTAGGAACATCCTCATGTATTATACACCGTCTACTAGATGTCGGCTACAACAAGAATAGTAAGAGCTAGTGACGTCTTTTTGTTTAGTTCAACACCGGCTAATTCCATTACACACGATATGATAATACAGTGACGGTATATTCTATTAATCAACATCTACCATGAGCCGTGTGCTACTGTTTAATAGCGTCCACTTCCAGAACGATTGACAATAGAAGACTGCCACACAATTTGCAATGTTAAAAATCTTTGAGTTCCACAACAGTGAACATGCTGAACGATAACCATAATGAAGCAATGTGATATTGTTCAACATCAGCTACTTCCAGAGTGACTGGTAGTAGAAGCGTCTGGAATTGTGGAAGTAGAAGCTAGTGACGTCATGTTTTATTGTTGAATAACGGCTACTCAAGAGACATTAGGCCTAACATTATACTGTTCAACATAATTGCGTAGCTACCCGTGTGATATCACAATGATGTTGTGAGACATTTGCCAGTTTAATAACAACCGACTGAAGCTAGTGACGTCATGTACTATTGTTTGAAGGCTACATTAGTACTGTTCTGAAACTGGTTTGAAACAAGCGTAAAGTTAAGAACACACAGAACGCGGGCGGTACGCGGGCGGCAAGCGACACGCAGGCGGCAATCGGCACTCGAGCGGGAAAAGAAAACACACTGAATGCGTCTGGCAAGCGGCAAATCACATACAAAAGCCATTTTTGATTCCCCCCCCCCCCCCTCCATTTTTCAATTATGAATGTTGGTAATGATTCGTCACCTCCATCATTACCATCGTCGTCCAGCAAGATGTTGTTTTTTTCCCCCATATCTCTGTATGAGGTATTCTGTGGATTATATAGAGATGGATATTTCTGCATTTCATCAATAAGCTGATCAATATTTAAAGTTGATGTCTTCAGTTTAGTTGATATTTTCCGAAAAAACAAACCCAAAAAACCCACAAAAAAACCCCGTAAACACCGTCAACTATCCCCTCAATAAATGCCGGAAACACGTGACAACTGGGAATTCACCCATGCGTCAGCGGGCGGCAAGCATCACAAATCGCTACAAGAGCGACAGGAGACGCCCACGTGACGCCCGCGTGACTGCCGCCCGCGTTAGTATGTTTTGTTGCATTGAAATCAGTTATGTTTGAAATTTGCCGCCCGCGTAACTGTTGACGCCCGCGTGACTGCCGCCCGCGTTAGTATGTTTTGTTGCATTGAAATCAGTTATGTTTGAAATTTGCCGCCCGCGTAACTGTTGACGCCCAGTGTGTTCTTAGCTTTATACGCAACATTGTTTAAACTGTAACTTTGAAATGGATCATGGCAACATATTATTAAATTTTGTTTCATGGCAATGTTGAAATATGCTACTTCGTGATTCACTTAAACATCACTAAGTATATCTTTTTTTTAAATAGTTTAAAGAACTGAGAATTTGTCATTACATTTGTTTATGATAAGAACTAATAAATCAAGTAGCCTACTAAGTCTGTATTTCAACAGATAACATAAGGCAAAAATTGGTAGTAATAGTGTTTTGTAAACATAAATCATTTTGAAATATTTATTTATATATTAAAACCGTATCATTAAACAAACATTATAAATTAAATTCCTTGCTAGCTTGTTATTCTTAATTATGATAAATTAAAACGTTATCTCGTTCCAGAAATAAGTCAGTTTAACCAAATTCTTTGCTAGTTTCAAAATGGTCCATGTAATAATTTTTATTATTCACATTGTTAACAATAAAATGTTGTAAATAAATTGTATATGATGTGCCGTTATGACACTGCGCCTTGAGTCTGCTTTCTATAAAACCGTTACGAGACGCAGATCGACATACGCTGATGCAGACGCTCTGTGGTCGATATGATCTCAGCCCTCGAAATTCGCCATGGAAATCAGCAGTGCCGCCGCAAAAAAGCTGTTGTAAAATTGATCTGCGACGGCATTTTTATCATTAATTATGAGGTATTTACTTTGTTATTGTCTGTACTAAATTGCTTAATTTCGAAGGCTGTGATCAGATCTGCAGAGTTCGTCAGGTCTCAAGTCCAATTCACAAAGCTATCATGAAACATCGATCGCATCGTCCTTGCGAGACATTTTGCATTGTAATATCTTCGTCGGCTTGGTGTTTTCGGGGAGTATTGATTCTAGTAATACGTATTATTAGTGAACTTTTGAATATTGTAGGTGCCCTTTTTAAACGTTGCACCCCTCCTTGAACACTATATAGGTGCTCTCCCTGACATTTAAAAGATCCCTAGCAGTATCTCCCGGTGTATATGCCAGTTGTGGAGCACTGGCTGGAACTGAAAAATAGCCCAGGGAGGGCACCTATATACTGTTTTAGTAAGGGTGCAGCGTTTAAAAAAGGGCACCCACAACATTTCAAAAGTACACAAACATGCAGTATTTCTAGCAGTAATATAAAAAAAAACCCCACCAAATCGAAGAAAATAATACATGCTTCCTCCCTCACCCCACTAAATACACATAAAATCAGTGTATGGCATTTTTCGGGGCACTTTAAAAAAATTCGAGGGGGTATTACACAGCACCCTCCCCCTAGATTCGCGCCAGCACAGTTATAGAAACCAGGCTATAAAGGACATTCTTGTGATTTGGTCACACCAGTGTTAGTATTAGTATTAGTAGGGCTGTACATAGCTTAAAATACAGGGGGGGGGGGGAACAATAATATGTTTTAAAAATGAGCTGCCGCCCCCCTCCCATCATCTCCCGCTACTGGACGTGTCGCGAGGTTTTCGCTATCACTTAAAAAAAAAAACAATCATTATTTTCTATGTTTTTACTAGCATCCATATCATCACAATAAATACATCGCGTTTGATTGGTTTTAAATTTAAGAAACTCGTTTGTAAATTTATAAATTTATTATACCCTTCGCTCTTGCTTGAGAAATAAAACGTTTCAACATATTTGAAAACCGTTCACAATCATAAACAGTTTTACGCTTGTGGTAGGGGGAAGGTGAATTAATGCCTATTTTCATGTTTATTTCTAGGAGGGTGGGGGGAGAGCCTTTGTGAAGAAAAAAACCGAAACCATTACACTCTTGTGAAAATTTTCATACTTGTAAACGGCTTCTAAAGTTGGCATTTATGTATTTATTCATTATTTATGTTTTTTATATTTGTTAACGATGCATTTTTTGTCATTAGAGAACATTGCATTTCTAAATGTCTTTGTTTTGGTGAAGTAATCATTACAGTGATAATTAAATATTTACGAATTCTCTGTTATTTGTTTTAGGTAAAGGTAGAATATCCATACACACACGCATACACACACACGCACGCACACATACACGAGTACACACACGCACGCACACACATACAAGAGTGCACACACACAAACACGAGTGCACGCAAACACGCACACGCACACATACACGAGTACACACACACGCACATATACACGAGTACACACACACACATACACGAGTACACACACACGCGCGCACGCACGCAAACACGCACACATACACGAGTGCATACACGCACATGGGCGGATCCAAGGGGGGGGGGGACCAGGGGGACGCGTCCCCCCAAAAAAATTGTTCAAGTGCCCTCAAAATGTCCAAGTGCCCTTTTTGTTTGTAGAATTTTTTTTTTTTTAAGTAAACAATAATTATATTGTAGATAAATGAAATCAAGATTTTCGTGTACATGCGCAAGCTTGCAGATATGTGTCCGTGTTATTGAGTCTCAATGGGGCCCCATTGAGGTTCTAACGCGAGTGACGCCAATTTACTTCATTATTGCTAGTATATTATGACGTAGAACTGTAGGAATTCATATTAATTGTAAATATCAAAACTTGTAGTAAGGTGCCCTTTTGACGAGTCAATGTGCCCTTCTTTTTTGGTCCCCCCCCCTAAAAATATTTCCTGGATCCGCCCATGACGCACATACACGAGTACGAGCGCTCTACACACTAGCTGAATGTTGCTATTACGTCACAATGAGAAATGACGTCACACAATTGTTTGACGCATGGAAAATGAAGTTTGGCTCCCACAGCATAAACATTATCTAAAAATGGTGGTTCACTGATTGGAATGGGAAAACAAAACCCATCGACTTCATATCCTACACGACATCACGCTCTACCATCTAAGCTCAATATTGCCATTATGTTCCAATGACCAGGGGAGTAGCGTGATCTGGACCTGGTTGGGGGGGGGGGGGGGGGGGGGGGGTCGAATATGAACCAAGTAGACCTTTTTCTATTTTGTTTTTGCACCACCAGAAACTCCATATGTATAAACCTGTATGTTTTAGTTCTGAAAGCGGACCATTTGCTTCAGCGGGGAGTTCGTCCGAACCCCCCGACCCCCCCCCCCCCCCCCTAGCCTACGCCCCTGATGACAAATGACATCAGGCAATTGTTGGAAGCATGGCAGCGAAGTTTGGCTCCCACAGTATATACAACAATGTGAGAATCGTTCAGTACTAGTTAGGACGAGAGAGAGAGAGAGAGAGAGAGAGAGAGAGAGAGAGAGAGAGAGAGAGAGAGAGAGAGAGAGAGAGAGAGAGAGAGAGAGAGAGAGAGAGAGAGAGAGAAACAACTTTGACTTCATATGATAAACGACATCGCGTTCTATCCACTATGCACAATATTGCCATTGTTACAATGACAACTGATATCACGCAATTGTTTGACGCTTGGAAGTCAAATTTTGCTCCCAGAACATAAGCAACAACCTAAGAATCTTGGTGCACTGGTTGGAACTAGAACAAAACAAATCTCGACTTCATATCCTACACGACATCCCAGTATTCACATTAATATTAATATGTTACAATGACAAACGACGTCACGCAATTCTTTCACACGTGG
Organism: Gigantopelta aegis; assembly: GCF_016097555.1. Classification (NCBI taxonomy): domain Eukaryota; kingdom Metazoa; phylum Mollusca; class Gastropoda; order Neomphalida; family Peltospiridae; genus Gigantopelta; species Gigantopelta aegis. Next base: position 3,698,267 of record NC_054713.1, on the reverse strand, counting down.
AAGTGAAGTTTGGCTCCCACAGCATAAACAACGATCTCAGAATTGTTGGATTCTGGTTGGAACGAGAATAAAACACCGACGTCATATGCTAAACGACATTGCGCATCAGGCGAGCGCTCTACCCACTAAGCTGAATATTACCATTATATTACGTTACAATGGAAAATGACGTCACTCGGTTGTTTGACGATTTGAAGTGAATTTTGGGTTCCACTGTGGAACTTCCATAGGATAGACAACAATCTAAAAATCGAGGGGCATTGGTTGGGACGAGAGAAAAAACAACAACCTTGATTTCATATCCTATACGCCATCGCGCTAGAATGACCTCTAAGCGCAACATTGCCACTATGTTACAAAGAGAAATGATGTCAAGAAACTGTTTGATGTTTGGAAGTGAAGTTTGGCTTCCACGGCATAAACAACGATGCACCGATTTGGACGGGACCCCCCTTCCCCCCCCCCCCCCCCCCCCGACTTCATATCTACACGACATCGCGCTATAGTAAGTCAATATTGCCATTATGTTACAGTGACAAATGATGTCAAGCAATTGTTTGACCCTTAAACCCGAAGTTTTAGGTCCCGCAGGATAATCAACGACATACAAACCTTGGTGCACCGATTGGGACGAGGCGAAAAAACTCCACCTCGTGTTCATATCTTACAAGATATCGCATCTCAGGCGAGCGCTCTACCCACTAAGCTCAATATTGTCATTATATTAAAATAACAAATGACGTCACGCAATTGTTAGTCACATAAACAACCATCTAACAATTATTGTGGGGCACTCGCTGGGACGGAAGAACAAAATCCCTCAAGTTCATATACTACACCAGGGGCGTAGCGTGGTCTGGACCTGGGGGGGTTCGAATATGAACCAAGTGGACCTTTTTCTATTTTGTTTTTGCACCACTAGAAACTCCATATGTATAAACCTGTAAGTTTTAGTTCTGAAAACGGACCATTTGCTTCAGAGGGAGGTGGGTGTGTGTGTGTGTGGGGGGGGGGGGGGGGAGCGGTTCGTCCGAACCCCCGAACCCCCCTAGCCTACGCCCCTGGACACGACATCGCGCTATAACAACTAAGCTCAATATTACCATTGCATTACAATGACCAAAGAGGGGCAGGACGTAGCCCAGTGGTAAAGTGCTCGCCTGATGCGCAGACGGTTTGGGATCGATCCCCATCGTTGGCCCATTGGGTTATTTTTCATTCCAGCTAGTACACCACGACTGGTATATCAAAGCCCGTGGCATGTGCTATCCTGCCTGTGGGATGGTGCATATAAAAGATCCCTTGTTACTAATGGAAAAATATAGCGGGTTTCCTCTCTAAGACTAAATGTCAAAATTACCAAATGTTAGACATCCAGTAGCCGATGATTAATAAATCAATGTGCTCTAGTGGTGTTGTTAAACAAAACATACTTTTACAATGACCAAAGACGTCACGCAATAATTGACGCTTTGAAGCGACGTCTGGCTCCCAAAGCATAAACAACGATCTACGAATCGTTGGGCACTAGACTACCCATGTCATTTCAACTTATTTTCGTGTTTTTATCCAATTAAGGTTCAAGCACACTGAAAAAAACTTGGCACACACCTCGGCCCTCTGGGCTGTCTACTCAGGACTGGATTAGTTGTTGGTAGTTAGTGACAGAAAAGAGAGTGTAGTTGTCTTACACCTACCCACTGAGTCGTTAAAACTCGCTCCGAGTATGAGCCGGGCTGCTAACCTAGTACCTGCCAGCCTTATGTCCGATGGCTTAACCACGACACCACATAGGCCGGTCTACCCATTCCATATACCCACGCGTTTTATACGGGAAGTGTGGAGAATAACAGTAGTGATAATAGTCTATTTATAAAATATGCAGAAACATTCAGTGACAAAGTCCTCCTGTGAGGTGTACGTAGGCGTTCAACGATTTACCACCTAGACTTGGGAAAAATCTATTGACTAAAATTAATTAATGTATAATGTCTGCAAAAATTGTCATTGTTGTCTCTCTCTCTCTCTCTCTCTCTCTCTCTCTCTCTCTCTCTCTCTCTCACAGCGGGACGTAGCCCAGTAGTAAAGCGCTCGAGTGGTGCGCGTTCGGTCTGGGATCGATACCCGTCGGTGGACCCATATTGGCCTATTTCTCATTCTAGCCAGTGCACCACGACTTGCATATCAAACGCAATGGTATGAGCTATCCTGTCTGTGGGATGGTGCATATAAGAGATCCCTTGCTACTAATAGAAAAATGTAGCGGGTTTCCTTTTTAAGACTTAATGTCGAAAGTACCACATCCAGTAACAGATGATTAATAAATCAATGAGCTCTAGTGGTGTAGTTAACAAAACAAACTTATTCTAAACACAACGATCGCAAATCTGTAGTTTCAATCCATGCAGTTGTAAAAACGTGGGATTGGGGCGAGTTGACAAACTATTGGGACGAGTCAGTTAGGTGCGAATGTGTTTTGGAACGAGTTTTGTCAATCGTCATCTAGTAGTAGTACCAGTCTACGGAGTACTTCCTTTTTCCTGTTCAATTTCAACATCATAACATGGCATTCATTTTTATATCTTGTCAGTGAGTCTTACTTTGTAATAATGTAATATTTTGAGTACATTTTTTACTGATTTCACTTAGATCTTAAATGATGATACGTGACAGAAACCAGAGCCATTTCTTGACCTGGAAAATGCAGTGAGAAAATAGAACCAATCCAATGCATAAAATCGTAAACGCTTGTCATAATGATAATGTCAACTGTCAATGTCAGGTTTTATTTACAAACTTTTACCGAACAAAAAACCCTCAGTTCCACTCGCATTGACCGTTAACGTTAGCTGACCCAGACACTCACTCACTGAGAAATATTTTTACTTGGTCCCAGCTTTCTATAAGGCAATTTTACAGTGGTTGTTTCCTGTTTGATCTTCAGAGAAAAGCGACGTTACATTTCTGTAGGTTTATTTACCATATATAATTTGGGGTCGGTTCATCTTGACGAATTCTGTACACCATGATCATGTACTTGTGTATGAATAAGATGAGCAGAAACAATAACTTGTGTATTTTACATGGTTTTGATAATTATTGTTGTCACTACCGCTGTTAAAACATGTTTCAAGGAGATCCATAACACTCAGTTACACTGTTGAAACATCGAAGTTCATGTACTTTATTGTCAAGACATTCTACCATGATGATGAAGCCTCCAGTTTGGTACATTACCTGGATTTTCATAGTGTCTGTGGTGAGTATGGTGCTTTAATAATTAATACAATTATTATATTCACTGGTGTAGGAAGAGAGTGGGTGGTGGTGGTGGGGGGGGGGCTGCTTCCACCGAATGAAATATTCACCGTAATCGATCTTTATAACAAATTTTATACAGCAATTTAGGATTTAAAAAAAAGAAAATAAGGAAAATTGTCTTTAAATATTATTTTGACGTCACATGAGGTTATAAAATTCACTAGCCATGGGATTAGTGATTTAGAAAATTTACTAGCCATGATTAAAAATTCACTAGCCCTACTTTACTTTAAGTTAATACAGTTTTACTAAATAATATTGGTAATAATCAAATATGTCACCTAAAGAGGGAGATCTATACTAGATAGAGTTTAAAAACACTAACATTTGGGTGTGGGGGTGTGGGTGGGGGCAGAATATTCATATTTACAAAATAGACTTAACTGCAACATTTAACCAAAAATATTCACTAGCTGTTGGGTATGGCAATAGTTGTTATTTACTAGCCCAACATTGAATATCACTAGCCATGGGAGTGGGACTACCATATAATCTAGAAGCCCTGAACTCTCGACCAAGTTCTTCTTCTCACCCCAACCTCGAAGCCAGCACTTCGAATGCATACTTGTTTGACACCTACATACACATTCTAGGTCTAGCTCTGGAACAGCAGAACATTTCGCCAAATTATATATTAATTAAACTTCCAAATTTTATACATCTATGCCCAGTTATTTTGTAACAAAATATCAAATAATACTTGAATTTTTTTCCGCCAAATTAAAGTAATATTTGTGAATTATTTTCAAAATTCACAATTGGTGAATTTGGCGAATGCCAGAGCTAGCCGTGCATGATTCCACATTCAGGGCTGTAGCTTTGGGTGAGCAAAACAATTCGCCAAATTGTCTATTAAACTTCAAAAATTGCAGAAATTGTCAGTTATTTTCTAAAATATGTCAATTATTCAGGGTTAAAAATTAGCGGTCGCCCGGTTGCCCATGGTGACCTTGGCTATGGGTGACTAAGAATTTTTACAAAAGTAGTCCGCTGGGCGACTATCAATTTTAGGGTCTGGCAAGCATGGTTCCAGTTAAAAAATGTAACACTGAAACTGAACGAATTGTAATAAAACACACCGCGTCTATGCTGGTGCGAAATACATATGTGACAGCAGAAGACATATAGACCATGCTCTATATTTTGACAGCACCTACTCAGCGTCTGTGGTTTTGGTCGGGGTTGTTCTAAAAATAGATCTCAAAATGTATTGAAGACACTGCATGTATTTTTAAAATCTGGAAGTTGTCGGCTTATTGGAATGGACTGGATACATCATAATTATCCAGTAGAGCTGCTATTTGATAATTGTTATTTAATGTTATGGTGAAATAAAAAAAAATAAAAAAATCATATTTAATTAGCTTGTCAAAATCAAAATCTGTCTTGTATGTAGTTCGAACTCACACTAACGTGAGCGCATGCACGCCTATAAAAATAACAATTGAATTTTCCATTAATACTGAGCTTATTCCAAAGGCCAGTTTGTCGTTGTCGGTATCGTGCACACACACATGCACGCATACACACTATTACATTTTACTAAGGCAGAAAATATAAATTTTAGGCCATTGTCCGTTTGCGTCAAAAGGGAACTGATGAATTGGCATGTAACTTCACAATGAGTAAAGATAAAAGTCAAATAAAAACATATTAGTTTATTAAATGTTAAACCCATACCATCTCAAATTTAAAAAATGGGGTCGGGGTGTGAGGGAGTTCAAGGTAAGTTAAAATGTATATTTATAAATTACCATCAAACTGCATAGATTAAATTTTCTTTTCTGATATAGGTTTCCATCAGTTGTGTGTGTGTTACGGTTAAGGTAATCTGGAACAAAACCGTAATACATGATCAGGGCCATATTTCTGCACAATGCAATCGAATGGGTATTTGGCAAAATAGTGGATGATTCCATGGACCTCTGTCTAGTGTCTCGTCTTTAGGAGGACAGTCACTCCTAAGGAAATCCTTTACTTGAGATTTTACCCTTCTTGCATCGCTACAAAGAGGACTGCCACTCCCAGACTAGTTTAATTACTAAAGCACGCGTGGTTCTACATTTAGTCTCTTTGCATTGCATTATATATTTTTTTTACTTCAGAGACAATTCAAGTCATGCTGCATACCTTGGCTCTTCTAGCATTTTGTCTTCACCTCTGTGTTAAAAATGAGATTTAATATGTATAACTTGATGATACTTTGTAAAGTAACATTTTTATTTTTACTGGATTTCTTTTTTTGAGTTTGTATGGGTTTAAAACTTAACATGTTTTTATATGAATTTTAACTTTATTCATTATGAAGTTAAACGTCAATTCATTGGTATTACTTTGTACGGTGAGCACATGGTTACTATTAAAATAACACATTCTAGTTTTGATTTTGGCTCGTCAGTTAAATTTCAATGTGATAATTGAAGGCTTAGTTGAATTTGAGAAGGGCCAGTAAGATTTGTCTTCAACTGGCCCTGCTGGCGACCATGGTTTTCATGTTAGTTTTCAACCCTGATTATTAATGTAATTATTTTGCCAAAATAAAATAAAATTTGCCAAACTGTTTTCAAAATTCGCAATTGGCGAATTTGGCAAGTGCCAGAGCTAGCCCTGACATTCTTACATTCCACACCCATGGACCAAATACCATGTCCAAATGACCCTGACCTTCCTACATTCCACACCCATGGACCAAATACCATGTCAAAATGACCCTGTAATAGCTGTTGAATATATAAGCTATTATTATGGTTTCATTAAACAATTTTTTTCTTTTCCAGGGCATTGTGTTGTGTGTTGAGGTCAAGACTAGATCCTGTGTCCCTGGTCAGCTGCAAAAAGTTAACAGCGCAACAGGGGAGACAGTCTGCTGCCTGCCTGTCTACTGCGATCATGGTTTGTTGAGCCAGTTGGTTGGATTATGTGCAAAATTTACACATGCATCAGAATATATTGAGAACGGTTGCAGCTTTTTGTACCAATTAACAATGATTACTTACAATGTTTCACTCAGTATTAATCATAACAAATTGTATGTAGCATGTTTCTAGATTTCCTGGTATTTGTAGTAGCTTTTAGTTAAAGTAGCATACCCTGGAGTGGGACGTAGCCCAGTTGTAAAGCGCTGACTTGATGTGTGGCCAGTCTAGGATCGATCCCCATTGGTGGACCCATCGGGCTATGTCTTGTTCTAGTCACTGCATCATGACTGGTAATGTGGTATATCAAAGGCTGTGGTATGTGTTATCCTGTCTGTTGGGTGGTTCATGTAAAAGATCCATTGTTACTTAGTAATGAAAAAATATAGCAGATTTCCTCTCTAAAACTATGTCAAATGTTTGACATACAATAGCTGGTGATTAAAAATAACAAATGTACTCTAGTGGTGTCGTTAAACAAGTTAAAGTTTTGTTTAATGACACCATTATAGCACATTGATTGAATCATCGGGTATTGGATGTTGAATATTTGGTAATTTTAACATATATGGTCTTAGAGAGGAAATCGGCTACATTTTTCCATTAGTAATAAGGGATCGTTTATATGCACCATCTCAGACTGGGTAGCACATGCCACAGCCTTGGATATAGTACCATTCATGGTGTACTGGCTACAACGAGAAATATCCCAATGGGTCCACAATTGGGGATAGATCTCAGACCAACCGCGCATTAAACAGCGCTTTATCACTGGGCTAAGTCCCGCCCTCTCTTTAGTTATTTAAAGTAACATGCCCTGTATTTAAAGTAACATTGCCCTGTATTTAAAGTAACATTGCCATGTATTTAAAGTAACATTGCCCTGTATTTAAAGTAACATGCCCTATATTTAAAGTAACATTGCCATGTATTTAAAGTAACATGCCCTGTATTTAAAGTAACATGCCCTGTATTTAAAGTAACATGCCCTGTATTTAAAGTAACATTGCCCTATATTTAAAGTAACATGCCCTGTATTTAAAGTAACATTGCCCTGTATTTAAAGTAACATGCCCTGTATTTAAAGTAACATTGCCCTGTATTTAAAGTAACATGCCCTGTATTTAAAGTAACATGCCCTGTATTTAAAGTAATATTGCCCTATATTTAAAGTAACATGCCCTGTATTTAAAGTAACATTGCCCTGTATTTAAAGTAACATGCCCTGTATTTAAAGTAACATGCCCTGTATTTAAAGTAACATGCCCTATATTTAAAGTAATATGCCCTATATTTAAAACACTACTGCCTATGTTTTACTATTAGATCCATTTTTGATCATTAAAATTAGTCAAAAAGAATGTTCTCAATTCCTACATGTAGTTCTCTGGCTATTTACCAGATGGTTAGCCGTCTGTCTTGTATAATTATGACATGCATGAACGTTGCAGTCCCTTCCTAGTCAGGCCAAGAACGTTTTAATGACCTTTCTTCTATATTGAATGACTTACTACTATTGGTGTTGTATATTTCAGATCACTATGCGCGGCCATGTTCACAAAACGGAACATCCGACATGTGTACGCCCTGTGCCGAAGGAACGACTCTGGCTTACGGATCAAACTCGTATCATCCCAAAGTGTGCTACAGGAGGCCTCCTTGTGCCCAGTTTCCTGGTAAATAAAATGAACAGAGTGACATCGAGCCTCCAGAAATGCTTGTTTCCAGTGGCATGTTGGCAGCATGATAATGGGAAAATGATGATAAAACCGAAAGTGTTTCTAAGTTTGGAGTCCTGAGCCGTGTGATAAACAAGATACTAGTTATCATCAAGGTTTATGTTCCAAGTGAACTTACTTTTTGTTTGTTTGGTTTCTTTAACGACACCACTTGAGCACATTGAGTAATAAATGATCGGCTATTGGATGTCAAACATTTGGTAATTCTGACACATAGTCATCAGAGGAAACCCAGTTTTTTTCTAACGCAGAAAGGGATCTTTTATATGCTCTTTCCCACAGACAATATAGCACATACCACAGCCTTTGATATACCAGTATTGGTGCACTGGCTGGAACGAGAAATAGCCCAATGGGCCCACCAATGGGCATCAATCCCAAACTGACCGTGCATCAAGTGAGCGCTTTACCACTGGGCTATGTCCCGCTCCAAGTGAACTCCATGGTCCAGCCGGAGGCGACCATATAGGCTTCATCTCCATCTGTCCATCCGTCCCGCTCCAAATGAACTCCGTGGTCCAGCCGGAGGGGACCATATAGGCTTCATCTCCATCTGTCCATCCATCTGTCCATCCGTCCCGCTCCAAGTGAACTCCGTGGTCCAGCCGGAGGCGACCATATAGGCTTCATCTCCATCTGTCCATCCGTCCCGCTCCAAGTGAACTCCGTGGTCCAGCCGGAGGCGAACATATAGGCTTCATCTCCATCTGTCCATCTGTTCCGCTCCAAGTGAACTCCGTGGTCCAGCCGGAGGCGACCATATAGGCTTCATCTCCATCTGTCCATCCGTCCCGCTCCAAGTGAACTGCGTGGTCCAGCCGGAGGGGACCATATAGGCTTCATCTCCATCTGTCCATCCGTCCCGTTCCAAGTGAACTCCGTGGTCCAGCCGGAGGCGAACATATAGGCTTCATCTCCATCTGTCCATCTGTTCCGCTCCAAGTGAACTCCGTGGTCCAGCCGGAGGCGAACATATAGGCTTCATCTCCATCTGTCCATCCGTTCTGCTCCAAGTGAACTCCGTGGTCCAGCCAGAGGGCCCCTGCGCGTGCTGTAACCTCACCGTGGTGCAGGGGTGTAACATTCTCTTTGAGAATGGCCAATACAGCACAAATTGAAGTTTAGAGTAAAATTCGGTGTCCGTAAAATTCTGTGATATTTGTATTTGCATTTTTGCACAGTTCTTTACACTGTTTTTGTTTAAACCTTGAATTTTATATTGATGTTGATCATCACTTTATTTATTTGCATTTACCATAGTTTGACACCCAATAGCCGATGTATTTTTCGTGCTGGGGTGTCGTTAAACATTCATTCATTCATTCATTCCTAAGTCTTCGGCAGTGCCAAAGCGTTTCAATAAACCATGGTTTAATGATACGTGTAAGGATGCATTCAAAGAGCGAAACAGGATGTATGAGCGGTTCAAACGTGAACCTACAGCAGACAACCTGGATGCATTTCGTATTGCTACCCCTGCGTGTGCTGTAACCTCATCGTGGTGCAGGGGTGCTCTTTGAGAATGGCCAATACAGCACAAAATTGACGTTTGGAGTAGAATTCAGTATCCGTAACATTCTGTGATATTTGTGTTTTTGTACAGTTCTTTACACTGTTTTTGTTTAAGTCTTGAATTTGTATATTGATGTTGATCATCACTTTATTTATTTGCATTACCATAGTTTGACACCCAATAGCCGATGTATTTTTCGTGCTGGGGTGTCGTTAAACATTCATTAATTCATTAATTCAGCCAGAGGGGACCATATAGGCTTCATCTCCATCGGTCCATCTGTCCCGCTCCAAGTGAACTGCGTGGTCCAGCTGGAGGGGACCATATAGGCTTCATCTCCATCTGTCCATCCATCTGTCCAATCCGTCCCGCTCCAAGTGAACTCCGTGGTCCAGCCGGAGGCGACCATATAGGCTTCATCTCCATCTGTCCATCCGTTCCGCTCCAAGTGAACTGCATGGTCCAGCCGGAGGCGACCATATAGGCTTCATCTCCATCTGTCCATCCGTCCCGCTCCAAGTGAACTCCGTGGTCCAGCCAGAGGGGACCATATAGGCTTCATCTCCATCTGTCCATCCATCTGTCCATCCGTCCCGCTCCAAGTGAACTGCGTGGTCCAGCCGGAGGGGACCATATAGGCTTCATCTCCATCTGTCCATCCATCTGTCCATCCGTCCCGCTCCAAGTGAACTCCGTGGTCCAGCCGGAGGGGACCATATAGGCTTCATCTCCATCTGTCCATCCGTCGGTCCATCCATCGGTCCATCCGTCCCGCTCCAAGTGAACTCCGTGGTCCAGCCGGAGGGGACCATATAGGCTTCATCTCCATCTGTCCATCCGTCCCGCTCCAAGTGAACTGCGTGGTCCAGCCGGAGGGGACCATATAGGCTTCATCTCCATCTGTCCATCCATCTGTCCATCCGTCCCGCTCCAAGTGAACTCCGTGGTCCAGCCGGAGGGGACCATATAGGCTTCATCTCCATCTGTCCATCCGTCCCGCTCCAAGTGAACTCCGTGGTCCAGCCGGAGGGGACCATATAGGCTTCATCTCCATCTGTCCATCCGTCCCGCTCCAAGTGAACTGCGTGGTCCAGCCGGAGGCGACCATATAGGCTTCATCTCCATCTGTCCATCCATCGGTCCATCCGTCCCGCTCCAAGTGAACTGTGTGGTCCAGCCGGAGGCGACCATATAGGCTTCATCTCCATCTGTCCATCCGTCCCGCTCCAAGTGAACTGCATGGTCCAGCCGGAGGCGACCATATAGGCTTCATCTCCATCTGTCCATCCGTCCCGCTCCAAGTGAACTGCGTGGTCCAGCCGGAGGCGACCATATAGGCTTCATCTCCATCTGTCCATCCATCTGTCCATCCGTCCCGCTCCAAGTGAACTCCGTGGTCCAGCCGGAGGGGACCATATAGGCTTCATCTCCATCTGTCCATCCGTCCCGCTCCAAGTGAACTCCGTGGTCCAGCCAGGGGACCATATAGGCTTCATCTCCATCTGTCCATCCGTCCCGCTCCAAGTGAACTGCGTGGTCCAGCCGGAGGCGACCATATAGGCTTCATCTCCATCTGTCCATCCATCGGTCCATCCGTCCCGCTCCAAGTGAACTGTGTGGTCCAGCCGGAGGCGACCATATAGGCTTCATCTCCATCTGTCCATCCGTCCCGCTCCAAGTGAACTGCATGGTCCAGCCGGAGGCGACCATATAGGCTTCATCTCCATCTGTCCATCCGTCCCGCTCCAAGTGAACTGCATGGTCCAGCCGGAGGGGACCATATAGGCTTCATCTCCATCTGTCCATCCGTCTGTCCATCCGTCCCGCTCCAAGTGAACTCCGTGGTCCAGCCGGAGGGGACCATATAGGCTTCATCTCCATCTGTCCATCCATCTGTCCATCCGTCTGTCCATCCGTCCCGCTCCAAGTGAACTCCGTGGTCCAGCCGGAGGGGACCATATAGGCTTCATCTCCATCTGTCCATCCATCTGTCCATCCGTCTGTCCATCCGTCCCGCTCCAAGTGAACTGCATGGTCCAGCCGGAGGGGACCATATAGGCTTCATCTCCATCTGTCCATCCATCTGTCACACATAGTTTTCCAGGCTGTTTTTTGTTTTGTTTTGTTAATGCCTCAAGATAATGAGCTCAACGTTTGTATATAGCTTTGTCATGTACCGTTACAGATTGAAATTTGACTTTCATGGCACTTTACACATTTTAAAAATAGTTATGGCCCTTTGGGTTAGGAAATATGAAAATGTTTTGGGCCCAGTAGGGGAATGTATTGTTTTAACAGTACTTAGTCTTAGAATACTTGTTTTTATCTGTCACAGGCTTTAGAACGTTTTGAAAGGTAAAATAGAAAGGTGAGAAATATGGGTGTTACATTTCCAAAAATGACACTGACCATGTCAGCTATGTTGCTCAACATTACAGATGTAATGGATACACATGGTAGCAAATGTTATGCATACATTGTATCACGATTATGAAGTGGCAAGCAATAATCAGGGTTTGAGATGTTGTTTGCCAAATACGATTTAACCTTGAAATTAGCAGATTCATCTCATTACCAATTCAGCAAAAAGCTCATTCGAAAACCTTGTTATTTGTGTGTGTATACATTGTAGCTATTTAAAAAAAAATCTGTTTAGCTATATCTCACTTGCATTTTGGCTTCCGATTTTCTGATGAAATTCACCAAATTGCTATTCAGGGCACAATATTTCACGCGAACTGCCGTTCTGTTCGCATGTCGGTTACACAAAATTAAATTTACGCGAACTGCAAATCGGTTACGTCGTGACCTGTAGACGTTCAGAAATTAAAACTTGCAGACTTCACGATTACAGTAAGTTTATTCATGCAGACATACTACTAGTATTCCAAGAAATGTTTTCGACTGATTTTTAGATACTTGATGCGCGGCAAACCAGTAGACAACGGTTTAACTTGCGACCAAAGGCTCAGCATAGAGTCGAGCCAAAAGTTTTAAAGAAATGTGCACGGACCGCTAAGGCGCCTAAATTATCTGCTGCTATTCTATATCTAAAGGAATATATGTAGACATAATATTGGATTGCCTATAATTTTACAAAGGTTGAAAATGGTTTTAACGTAAACAAAAATGCAAAAATGTCACAAATACTAACATCGCATAATGAGCTTTAAATAACAAACATTGGAACGTCACTGTAGTATAGAAGTACCAGCGATAAAGTGAAAGTAGCATCGCCACCGCAAAATATCAGTGTCAAATTGTGGTCTTTCTTTTTATGTTATTATAAGATTTATTTTTATTAATCAAATCATGCACCAATGAGTAGCCTGTTTTATAGTTCAGAGGAACTGGACATTTGTTGCTTGGGTTTTTGGTGGGCTTTTTTTAATCTGCTGTATACTAAATTTTACATATCAGTGACAAATGGTAGCCTTTATTTGTTATTTATGAAAGAAAATTATTAGTCTAATCATGCACCATGAAATGGGCATTTTCCCTCCAAATGTATCTATTTTGTCTCAGTACTGGGCTGATATTTAGTCCTTTTACAACAGTATTAACTTCCCGCAAACTGCACAGAGGTTCTAGAATACGGTGGCCCGATGCCCGAGGACAGTGATTTTTAGATTCGGGCAACTAAAAATTACTTTTTGCGATCCCGATGGCAAATGGTGAATGATAATAATAATAATAATAATAATAATAATAATAATAATAAATCTACAACGCTACGATCGTACGAAAACAAAAGAAACATCTACAAGTCACTTCTTTGCAAACCGCAAGCATTAAATAAACTGTTTTATAAAACTTTTTTTTTTTTTTTTTTTAACTTTATGTTTGAGCTAAAAATTATGTATTTAAAATATAATTTCGACGTAACTTTGAGGTAACCGATCAGGTAATCCACAGGTTACGCAAATATAATTCACGTAACCGAACAATTGGTTACCTAGGTAAAAACCACGTGAACCGACTTCCGGTTACCTCAGATTTCGAAATATTGTCCCCTGCTATTAATTTTTGGCGTCCCAACTTACATGTAAACCCTACTAATGTGTATTCGCGTATAAATGTACTTGTGTGTGAGTCACTAGGAATGTAAGGCTTGTTAAACAAAACAATGTAAGCTAATAATGTGTGTACATAGAGAATAATTACATGTAGTTAAGCAGGGCTAGCTCTGGCCAATTGCAAATTTTTAAAGCAGTTGGCGAATTTTATTTTAATTTGGCGAAATAATTTCATGTAATAATTCACATTTTAAAGAAAATATCTGTTGATTTATGCAATTTTTTAAGTTTAACAAACAATTTGGCGAAAAGTTTTGCTCATTTAATGGTGTCGAATATCAGCTTTATCGTGTGAAGGTAAAACTGGGGAATTCCACGAGGCTTGAAATTCAACCAGCATTTCGTGTAATTTGACAAATTTTAAACACCAGGCCTTTTACTATAATCTGTGAAAAAACTACAATATATATATATATTAATTTCCAAGATATTAGGATATGTAATTTTGTCCTTTGTTTTGTTTAACAACACCACTAGAGCACATTTATTTATTAATTATTGGCCATTGGATATCAAACATTTGGTAAGTTTTGTCCTGCTCGAGAAGGTCAGGAATGGTACTTAGCGAATAACTGGTTACTGTCTTAAGATATCGGCTTTATCCTGCGACGGTTAGAATGGAGAATGCAGCAAGGCTGAGCAAGATAAAGCCGATATCTTAAGACAGTAACCAGTTATTTATTTTATCCTGCAATCCTACAGGAATATTCGGAAAATCATTATTTTATCTAGTTTTGTGTACGCAAATCGAGTATTGTCAACCTACATGTAGCAAAGCTTTTGCTGTATGACGTCATACAAGATACATGACGTCATTATTTGTAAGACGTTAGCAACATTCTGTCACATTAAAAAAGCGTTTTTAAACTCTTAATTCATAAATAAAAGAGTATGTTTACTGAAAACTACTCTAGTGATTTCCCTAGAAATTAGGCAAGGCAGGATAGACCAAACACTTTTGGGGCATTTTCACCATTTTCGGGGCACTTGTTTTTCATTCAAAATACACAAAAATTAATTGAAATAAACATTAATGTAATTTATGTGCTTGCGTTAATAAATGAATGGCAAAAGATATAAAATACATATTTTATTAATTAATAATACCTTTTTTGGTGTTTTATAAAGGCAGTTTTAGAATTAATTACTGAAAAAGGCTTGTTCAATCTCAGGGCAGCATGGTGCTGATTACGGCAAGATGGCGCTAGACTATTGAGGCATGGTGCTGCACCATGCTAAAACAAGCTAGGGAAAACACTATACTCTGAAATACTCGAGTCGAGTCGGGCTTATGTCACGTGACCTATATTTTTGGTCAGTGACAGAAAATATAGAGATTTATCTAGTCATCATATCTTTCCAATGTATACAGTGATTGCTGGATAATTTTTTTTATCTGCTGTTGTGTTTGAATAGTAAGGGTCTTTTGTATACATTTTCACACTGTCACAAGGACAACACATAGTAGATCCATTCTCTTTTCAGATTAGTTCAGATTTTGTTCATAATTATTTAAAATAAAAAATTAAAATTTCAGAAATGGCTGCAATTGATTCGGATACGTGTGAGTGTAACCGAGAGAGCGGTCTCCATGAACAGCAGCCGGAGAACACCCCGGTACCAGGGCTAGGACCCAGCATTGGCGCCCCCTGTCAGCCACTTCATAATTTTTTGGTGTGTGGGAAGGGGAGACAACCCGTGCAAGGAGAGTGCAAGGCCTGTCCTCCTGGTTACTTCAAGTCTGATAACTCCGATTATGGGCTCTGTCAACAAGAGAGAAAGTACGAACTTGTTAAGTTAGAATCTCATCTTATCATATAACATCATTTACCAATGAAAAATACAAACACAACTACAGTTTTAACAAAGTCAAAATCTCGCCTCACCATATTATAACATGTTCTAATGCAAAATACAAACACAACTACAATTTTAATAAACTCAAAATCTTGATTCACCATGCCACATACAAACATAACTATAGGCTATTTTAAATTAACTCAAAATCTCGCCTCATCGTATTATAACATTATCTAATGCAAAATACAAACACAACTACAGTTTTAACAAACTCAAAATCTAGATTCACCATGCAAAATACAAACATAACTATAGGCTGTTTTAAATAAACTCAAAATCTCGATTCCCCAAATTACAACATCATTTACTAATTAATGCAAAATACAAACATAATTAAGGTTTTAATAAAAATTGTGTGTTATTGTTATCCAAGATTATCAGCAGCTGCCTTTATACAAGATACAAGTCTGTCACTGTATATTTTTAATATTTTGAAACAAATCAGTAACAACCGGCCTCAGTGGCATCGTGGTTAGGCCATCGGTCTACAGGCTGGTAGGTACTGGGTTCGGATCCCAGTCTAGGCATGGGATTTTTAATCCAGATACCAACTCCAGACCCTGAGTGGGTGCTCTGCAAGGCTCAATGGGTATGTGTAAACCACTTGCACCGACCAATGATCCATAACTGGTTTACCGGCCTCGATGGTGTAGTGGTTAGGCCATCGGTCTACAGGCTGGTAGGTACTGGGTTCGGATCCCAGTCGAGGCATGGGATTTTTAATTCAGATACCGACTCCAAACCCTGAGTGAGTGCTCCGCAAGACTCAATGGGTAGGTGTAAACCACTTGCACTGACCAGTGATCCATAACTGGTTCAGCAAAGGCCATGGTTTGTGCTATCCTGCCTGTGGGAAGCGCAAATAAAAGATCCCTTGCTGCTAATCGGAAAGAGTAGCCCATGTAGTGGCGACAGCGGGTTTCCTCTCAAAATCTGTGTGGTCCTTAACCATATGTCTGACGCCATATAACCGTAAGTAAAATGTGTTGAGTGTGTCGTTAAATAAAACATTTTATTTATGGGTATATGGCGTCAGACATTTTAAACAATTGTGCAACCCGAACCTTAAGCTAATCTCGGTACCCGACGACCAATATTGAACTTTTCAGATTTTAATTTTCATAACCCGCTTTCATCTCTGTTGAATACTGTTTTAGCTGTGGCATGCTGGGATTGAAAACTAAAGCTGCCAGCACCACAACAAGCAACGCCGTGTGTGAGGACCCAGTGATCACTGACGTCACCAAGTCACCAGCAGCAGCTACAACAACAGCAGCTACAACAGATAAAACTCTGCTACCATACGTCAAAGTGCCAGGTGATATTAATTTTAGGGGAGGGATTTAGCTCAGTTCGTTGAGTGCTCACTTGAGATGCTTGCGTAGCAGGATCTAACCACCTCAGTGGATCCATTCAACTGATTGTTTTTTTATTCTCATTCCAACCAGTGCACCACAGCTGGACAAAGGCTGTGGTATGTGCTGTCCTGTCTGTGGGAAAAAATGTAGCGGGTTTCCTCTGAGGACTTCGTGTCAGAAGTACCAAATGTTTGACATCCAATAGCCAATGATTAAATATTACCAACTGTTTGACATCCAATAGCCGATGATTAAATATTACCAAGTGTCTGACATCCAATAGCCGATGATTAAATATTACCAAGTGTCTGACATCCAATAGCCGATGATTAAATATTACCAAGTGTCTGACATCCAATAGCCTATGATTAAATATTACCAAGTGTCTGACATCCAATAGCCTATGATTAAATATTACCAAGTGTCTGACATCCAATAGCCGATGATTAAATATTACCAAGTGTCTGACATCCAATAGCCGATGATTAAATATTACCAAGTGTCTGACATCCAATAGCCTATGATTAAATATTACCAAGTGTCTGACATCCAATAGCCTATGATTAAATATTACCAAGTGTCTGACATCCAATAGCCGATGATTAAATATTACCAAGTGTCTGACATCCAATAGCCTATGATTAAATATTACCAAGTGTCTGACATCCAATAGCCTATGATTAAATATTACCAAGTGTCTGACATCCAATAGCCTATGATTAAATATTACCAAGTGTGTGACATCCAATAGCCGATGATTAAATATTACCAAGTGTGTGACATCCAATAGCCGATGATTAAATATTACCAAGTGTCTAACATCTAATAGCCGATGATTAAATATCACCAAATGTTTGACATCCAAGTGTTTGACATCCAATAGACGATGATTAAATATTACCAAATGTTTGACATCCAATAGCTGATGATTAAATATTAATCAATGTGTTCTAGTGGTGTCGTTTAAACAAAACAAAACGTTTTTCTAATTTTATTTCAAACAGTATTTGTTAACACTTTTAAATATTTTGAATCAATTCAGTCTTTTATGTCTGAGGTGCTCAATCATGTTTTCCCACCTTAATGAACCAGGCTGTGGTATGTGCTGTTCTGTCTGTGGGAGAGTGCATATAAAATATATAATATATTTCAGAATTTCCAAATGATTGACGACCAATAGCCAAAGATGAATAAATCAATGTGCTCTAGTTGTGTCGTTAAACAAAAACAAAACTGAACACATTTTTATTTATGGTTAAATGGCATTAGACATATTATAAGAGTGTTTTTTATTTCAGGGTTTTATTATTATTATTATTTTTTAAATATGCATATTAATCATTTTCTTCAGAAATCGTGGATGACGTAGACGTCAAGAGTGGGGAAACACCATATTACTGGATTGCGATTGTCCTGGGGTATGTGTTACACAGGTTTCTGTAGAACGGGGCTTGTTCTGGAATAATCACTTGGCCCTGCAGGGTTTCTGCCAGAGGCTAAAATGGGTATGGTGTCATACCCAAATGTATTTGCAGATATTTGTTTTTAGGTTAACTTTTTGACAAAACTAATTACACTTATTACTGTATGATTTTCTAAACCCTATCCCTAAACTTAACCCATTTACTTTCTGGTGGAGGCCCCACACATACCCACTGTTGACTGTGGTTGCATTCAATTCCATAGCACCATACCCAAATATTACTTTCTGGTGGAGGTCCCACATACCCACTGTTGACTGTGGTTGCATTCAATTCCATAGCACCATACCCAAATATTTCTTTCTGGAGGAGGTCCCACATACCCACTGTTGACTGTGGTTGCATTCAATTCCATAGCACCATACCCAAAGATTTCTTTCTGGAGGAGGTCCCACATACCCACTGTTGACTGTGGTTGCATTCAATTCCATAGCACCATACCCAAATATTTCTTTCTGGAGGAGGTCCTACATACCCACTGTTGACTGTGGTTGCATTCAATTCCATAGCACCATACCCAAATATTTCTTTATGGTGGAGGTCCCACATACCCACTGTTGACTGTGGTTGCATTCAATTCCATAGCACCATACCCAAATATTTCTTTCTGGAGGAGGTCCCACATACCCACTGTTGACTGTGGTTGCATTCAATTCCATAGCACCATACCCAAATATTTCTTTCTGGAGGAGGTCCCACATACCCACTGTTGACTGTGGTTGCATTCAATTCCATAGCACCATACCCAAATATTTCTTTCTGGAGGAGGTCCTACATACCCACTGTTGACTGTGGTTGCATTCAATTCCATAGCACCATACCCAAATATTTCTTTATGGTGGAGGTCCCACATACCCACTGTTGACTGTGGTTGCATTCAATTCCATAGCACCATACCCAAATATTTCTTTCTGGTGGAGGTCCCACATACCCACTGTTGACTGTGGTTGCATTCAATTCCATAGCACCATACCCAAATATTTCTTTCTGGAGGAGGTCCCACATACCCACTGTTGACTGTGGTTGCATTCAATTCCATAGCACCATACCCAAATATTTCTTTCTGGAGGAGGTCCCACATACCCACTGTTGACTGTGGTTGCATTCAATTCCATAGCACCATACCCAAATATTTCTTTCTGGAGGAGGTCCCACATACCCACTGTTGACTGTGGTTGCATTCAATTCCATAGCACCATACCCAAATATTTCTTTCTGGAGGAGGTCCCACATACCCACTGTTGACTGTGGTTGCATTCAATTCCATAGCACCATACCCAAATATTTCTTTCTGGAGGAGGTCCCACATACCCACTGTTGACTGTGGTTGCATTCAATTCCATAGCACCATACCCAAATATTTCTTTCTGGAGGAGGTCCCACATACCCACTGTTGACTGTGGTTGCATTCAATTCCATAGCACCATACCCAAATATTTCTTTCTGGAGGAGGTCCCACATACCCACTGTTGACTGTGGTTGCATTCAATTCCATAGCACCATACCCAAATATTTCTTTCTGGTGGAGGTCCCACATACCCACTGTTGACTGTGGTTGCATTCAATTCCATAGCACCATACCCAAATATTTCTTTCTGGAGGAGGTCCCACATACCCACTGTTGACTGTGGTTGCATTCAATTCCATAGCACCATACCCAAATATTTCTTTCTGGAGGAGGTCCCACATACCCACTGTTGACTGTGGTTGCATTCAATTCCATAGCACCATACCCAAATATTTCTTTCTGGAGGAGGTCCCACATACCCACTGTTGATTGTGGTTGCATTCAATTCCATAGCACCATACCCAAATATTTCTTTCTGGTGGAGGTCCCACATACCCACTGTTGACTGTGGTTGCATTCAATTCCATAGCACCATACCCAAATATTTCTTTCTGGAGGAGGTCACACATACCCACTGTTGACTGTGGTTGCATTCAATTCCATAGCACCATACCCAAAGATTTCTTTCTGGCAGAAACACTGATGGGTGTGGTGGCATTCAATTCCATAGCACCATACCCAAAGATTTCTTTCTGGCAGAAATACTGATGGGTGTGGTGGCGGGATGTAATTTGTGTACCCATTCCCCACAACATAACGTTTTACTAGTGCACAGTGTGACAAATCCACCAGCCCTCGGTCCCATCTACTGAATTTTTGGTCTGGGCTAGTGAAAATGATCTACTGTATTACTATAATTTACAAAGGACACAAGCGTCTGTGAGGGCTTGTGACTTTCCCGAACTTTTGCCGAACACTAGTGTTACATCAGGGCTTGAACTTAAGAATTTGTCACCCACAGCAATTTTTAAAAGAATTGCCATGGGTGAAATGGCCCACAGATGGCAATTTTGAGCCTGCCTATGGCAATTTGTTTTTTAAAAGTGACGTTTGTAAATAATAAATATGACTAAAAGGTTATTTTGCTGTCTGCAGACATATTTCAAATGTGAAAATGTTAAATATTGGCAGATTATGTACACCAGGTATATATATTTTGCCATTGTTGAGGAATTTTACCGGTGCTCTCTACCTACGGCAATTTATATCTCAACAAAGGCAATTGCTGTCAGTGCCGTTGTTAAGTTCGAGCCCTGCGTACTGAATACATGAAAATATTGAAGACCTAATTGTTAGCATCACCTACTGTTTTTTATTGCTAAAGGGAGATAACTTAAAAGGATCCCATCATTGTGCCACCCATACTGGCTCTACAAACCTTACCCCCCCCCCCCCCCCATGTAATACATTTTGAAACTGTCCCATTACCAGTAATATTGTATGTGAAATTTTTGTGTTTTACATCATACATTACACAATGTTTACCAAGTGCACCACAAACACTCAATATTAATTTATTATAATAGTTTCCAAATACAGCGAAACCTCTCAAAACCAGACCCTCTGTAATAAACCGGAATTCCTTCAAAACCAAACTCTCTGTAATAAACCGGAATTCCCTCAAAACCAGACGTTTTTCGCGGTCCCTTTCTGAATACCTGTATGGAAGAGAGCCTCTCTAAACTGGATACCTCTTAAAAGCAGACTTTGTTTCTTGGTTCCGAGGGTGTCCAGTTTAGTAGAGTTTCACTGTACATACTAGAGTACCTACAATATTATGCTTTGCCACCTTCACCTAGAGTCATTTTGTTTCATTTTAACTTATTTTCCAAATATCCAATTTCAGTTCAAGCACGCTGTCCTGGGCACACATATCAGTTGAATGGGCTGTCTGTCCAGGGCAGTGGTGCTCACATAATCCATATTTCATTTCAGCATTAAATTTAGGGTATCCTAGATACAGGTACATGGTTGTAACAGTTGGGGAACAATATTTCAAAATCTTAGGTAACCGGAAGTCAGTTCACATGAGTTTTACTTAGGTAACCGATTGTTGTGAATATTGTTCTCGTAACCGATGAGTTAGGCCTACCTAATCGTAAAACTCTTAACTATACGGTTCTGTACTATATTGGTGGTTCAAAAAACATAAACTGTTTTTTACTTTCATTACTGATATATGCTACTTTTAATTTTAGAATGTAATTGTTCACCACGTAACCAATTGGTGGTTCTTGTGATTTTGAAGTTGGATAACTGACGCACGAACAAAACAATGGTTCTCGTGAAATATTGTGCCCTGAACAGGGGGATCATGTCTGTGTTCCCTCAGTTCTATGTTCCCTCTGGGAAGCCTAACCTTAACATAGAGCTGAGAAAACAGAGTTCAGGGAACATAGAACTGACCCTGTAACAGGTTAAACAAATAAAATGGGTTACCATTATTTTGAGGGGTTTTTTTATGTAGCCAATAACTGGTTATTAATGCAGACTTTTAACACTCCGAAGCCTACAAATGTTGGATATACCCTCAGTGTGAAAGCTGAATGTATATGTAACACATTCCATAATACCCTCACCACCGTTATATAATAGTTGAATTGTTCCATAATGGTGGTGTACCCCATTTCGTAACAAATTTGAAATTACTGACCATCTTAATTGAACATAATGTTTTCAAAATCTGGATTAGCGATATTTCTAGTCAACTGAAAATTGATTAGCAACTACTGTTTAATGGTTTAAAATTGTGTAGTGAACTCCGAAATTTGCATAGCGAATCGTGAAGCGATGCTGAACAAAATGTTGCCTGAATATATGACCAGTATTATCCTTAATTAAAATCCTGTTGATTTCTTTTCTAGCCTGTTAGTTCTTCTGCTTGTGGGCGGCCTTCTGTATTACAAGAGAAGCAGAATTTGGCAATTTGTAGGTAAGTTGTCTTGTATGGTGTTGCAGTGATGGTTTCATTGGGGTTTTCACTGAGTTTTCTACTCTTTGAATCTCAAAGGACAAAAAGGAGAAATAAGCAGACAGTTATATCTTTTCCCAGGATAGCACTTTTCCCAGTTGTAAACACATTTCTGAAGGTGTGGTTTCTTTTGCTTAGGTGGGTGGTTGTTAGCTCACCTAAAGTTCATTTTACGTGTGTGATTGTGTTTCTGGGTGATTGCTCACCTTATGACTTTTAAGGTACAACAAAGGTATCTATTTCAGGAGTCAGACCGGACAAACAAATTACATCTCATTTTGTTTGGTTGATTAAAACACATTTTCAATTTTCAAAATGAACTTTAATTGGATAGAAGCAGAAAATAAACTGATATGGAATAAAGACATCATAAAATTATGCTTGATGCGCAGTTGATTTGGGATCGATCCTTGTCGGGGGTCCCATTAGGCTATTTCTTGTCAGTGCGCCATGACTGGTATATCAAAGGCCGTGGTATGTGCTATCCTGTCTGTGGGATGGTGCATATGAAAGATCTCTTGCTACTAATGGAAAAATGTAGCGGGTTTCCTCTGTATGACTGCTAAAAATGACCATATGTTTGACATCCAATAGCCGATGATTTATAAATCAGTGTGCTCCAGTGGTGTTGTTAAACAAAACAAAACAAACTTTCAGTCTTACACCTACCCACTGAGTCGTTAAAACTCACTCTGGGTGGGAGCTGGTACCGGGCTGTAAACCCTGTACCTACCTGCCTTATGTCCGATGGCTCAACCACGACACCACCGAGGCCGGTAATTGAGGTTCAAGCATAGTCTCCTGGACACACATCTTGGTTAAAGGGTCTGCAGCCATACATGTATTTAAAGGGTTTTGGAAGATATTTTTATGACAATTTACTTACATTTTCTTGCTTATAATATGAATCTCTGTAATTTAATATGGCTTATAATAAAGTAAATATGTAATCAATTTGGTAACAGCTTTTTGCTATAGCACTGCTAATTGCTGTCACAAATTGCAAGAGCCATTTAATGTAACACTTACTTCAGTCTTAGAAATTTCATGTACAAACCCACAACCCACAGCATTCAAGTTCCAATTTACAATATTTGACATCTTTTAGAAATTTGCTCCTGATTAATTGACTACAACCACCCCCCACCCCCCCACCCCCCCCCACCAGCATTCAAGTTCCTGTTTACAATATTTGACATCTTTTAGAAATTTGCTCCTGACTAATTGACTGCAACCCCCCCCACCCCCCTCCCAGCATTAAGTTCCAGTTTATAATATTTGACATCTTTTAGAAATATGCTCCTGACTGTAATTGACTACAACCCCCCACCCTCCCAGCATTCAAGTTCCAGTTTATAATATTGGACATCTTTTAGAAATATGCTCCTGACTGTAATTGACTACAACCCCCCCCCCCCCCCAGCATTCAAGTTCCTGTTTATAATATTGGACATCTTTTAGAAATATGCTCCTGACTAATTGACTACAACCCCCCCCCCCACCCCCACCCACCCCACCCTCCCAGCATTCAAGTTCCTGTTTATAATATTTGACATCTTTTAGAAATATGCTCCTGACTAATTGACTACAACCCCCCACCCTCCCAGCATTCAAGTTCCTGTTTATAATATTTGACATCTTTTAGAAATTTGCTCCTAACTGTAATTGACTACAACCCCCCCCCCCCCCCCCCACCCTCCCAGCATTCAAGTTCCTGTTTATAATATTTGACATCTTTTAGAAATTTGCTCCTAACTGTAATTGACTACAACCCCCCCCACCCACCCCACCCTCCCAGCATTCAAGTTCCTGTTTATAATATTTGACATCTTTTAGAAATATGCTCCTGACTAATTGACTACAACCCCCCCCCCCCCCCCAGCATTCAAGTGCCTGTTTATAATATTTGACATCTTTTAGAAATATGCTCCTAACTGTAATTGACTACAACCCCCCCCCCCCCACCCCACCCTCCCAGCATTCAAGTTCCTGTTTATAATATTTGACATCTTTTAGAAATATGCTCCTGACTAATTGACTACAACACCCCCCCCCCCCCAGCATTCAAGTTCCTGTTTATAATATTTGACATCTTTTAGAAATATGCTCCTGACTAATTGACTACAACCCCCCACCCCACCCTCCCAGCATTCAAGTTCCTGTTTATAATATTTGACATCTTTTAGAAATATGCTCCTGACTAATTGACTACAACCCCCCCCCCCCCCCAGCATTCAAGTTCCTGTTTATAATATTTGACATCTTTTAGAAATATGCTCCTGACTAATTGACTACAACCCCCCCACCCCACCCTCCCAGCATTCAAGTTCCTGTTTATAATATTTGACATCTTTTAGAAATATGCTCCTGACTAATTGACTACAACCCCCCCCCCCCCCCCAGCATTCAAGTTCCTGTTTATAATATTTGACATCTTTTAGAAATATGCTCCTGACTAATTGACTACAACCCCCCCACCCACCCCCCTCCCAGCATTCAAGTTCCTGTTTATAATATTGGACATCTTTTAGAAATTTGCTCCTGACTGTAATTGACTACAAACCACCCCCCTCCCAGCATTCAAGTTCCTGTTTATAATATTGGACATCTTTTAGAAATTTGCTCCTGACTGTAATTGACTACAAACCACCACCCTCCCAGCATTCAAGTTCCTGTTTATAATATTTGACATCTTTTAGAAATATGCTCCTGACTAATTGACTACAACCCCCCCACCCACCCCATCCTCCCAGCATTCAAGTTCCTGTTTATAATATTGGACATCTTTTAGAAATATGCTCCTGACTAATCAACTTTTTTTCAGCCCAATGCAGACAGACAGAAGCGAATATTCCACTGACCTCTGTAAGAGTTGATGAGTCGGGAGACAATGTTGCCATTGGGGCTGTTTCCTATAAGGCCACCAATGGAAGCAATGGTGTGGTTCAGAATGGCCATTCAAGGGTATCACCGGCACCAGGGCCAGGTCTCGAGAATCGTGATGTCGGAAGAGAAGAACACTCGTCTCTGAACCATCGCGATGAAGATGGCGCCAGTGAGAGAGATTCATTGCTGGATTCCAACCCAAATGGAACCGTCACAACCGGATTGTGTAGCAGAGCAAATAGTAGTACAGTACTGTCCGGAACATCAGAATCGTATCCAACGTACTTATGTAATCCAGAGTCTTCGGTAGCTGCGGAGATGTCATTGCCAGATAAGACAAAGAAGGCAGAAGTGGATGGTGATCCTTCATTTGTAGGAGGTGGTGAAAGACATGGAGCTGTGGAAGGACTACGGCTTCGTGATTTTGGGAAGTCAGAAATAGAAGCAGGTAGATCTGTAGGTGAAGAACCTAGGATGGATCATTTGAAGTTTGGTGTGGACAGAAATGTCCGTACATCTGGAGGTTCTGCTTCAGGGCAAGGTTGTGGTGGTGTTGGTGGAGGAGGAGGAATCCAGCCGAAACCGGAGTTTATCTCCAATGGCAGAGTTCATACCGGTGAAGTGACTGAGAAAGCTGTTGCCCGTAAGGACGGAAAGCATTTATGCAACGACAGAAATAATACTCAGCCAAAATATGTTGTGAGTAGCTCTGAGGGAGGTGGACGTTGTGGCCAACTAAGAGGATCAGGAGATGGACGTTGTGGCCAAGGAAACCGATCAGAAGATTCTCGAGGTGTAGATCTGGCAGCAAGTCCTGATGACACCTCACTCAAGCACGTCACGGATTCTGTGGGTTCGGAAGTGGAGACACGTAGAAAACTTGTTGTGAATCTACCACGTTCAAATGATCTGACAGATTCTCATCACACAACAAAGAAACAAGTAGATCCAGCTTCTTCAAAACACGATCCTTCACCTTCTGCAGAAATGGCACGTGGATGTGTCAGTGATTCATTATGCTCAAGTTCTGACACACATTCTCAAGTGACGACA
Organism: Gigantopelta aegis; assembly: GCF_016097555.1. Lineage (NCBI taxonomy): Eukaryota > Metazoa > Mollusca > Gastropoda > Neomphalida > Peltospiridae > Gigantopelta > Gigantopelta aegis. The sequence continues at coordinate 3,671,746 of NC_054713.1, read as the reverse complement.
CCGAAACAAGTGGATTATGAATCAGAAAGTAAACCAAGTATTGGTTCTGCCCAGAGACACATTCTGGACCAAAAGCCTCAAAATAAAGAACCGCATTCTACCGAAATATCTCATCGTTCCTCGGGTAGAGGTGCTGATCCAGATGCAACTGATGTAAAACAGCCAGTGTCTTCTAATGATCTCGACTCGGGAATCAGTCGGGATAACCCGCCAGTTACTCAGCAGCCAGTGACTTATAACAACGTCGATTCTCAAATGTGTCGTCGAGACAATCTGCCAGTTGATTCTAGTCCAGCTGGCGTTCACAGAAACAAGACTGAGGTAGACCAGACAGCCAGGACTGACAATGTTAACAAAAATAGAAGACAGCTGCCACAGCGAGCAATTTCTGAAGAGAACACGGAGAAACCGGTTGGGCGTGTTAAGCGTAAGTTGGGGCTTTTTCAACACAAAGTAAAATTTAAGCAAGATACAAGGCTCGGAATAGCGGCCTGCAAAAAGCAAAAAACAGTCAATTTTTTAGATGTACACACAGTGTAGTAGGTGAAATAGAAATTCAAAAATGCATATCTGTGGATGCCGAATTCTTTTTTCTAAAGACCTTTTACGTGTATTTTTATTTTTTATATCCATACATGTATAGAATCGATGTAAAGCATTTCACATTTAATGTTCTGAGTATTCCTATAACTTTTATTAAATTCATGCTCACATGCAGATAGTTTAAAACAAAAATAATTCAAGTGCTATTTGTGTAATTTCTGTTCAAAAAACATATAATCAGGCCCGTAGGAAGGGGGGAGTCTGGGGTGGGGGCACGTGCCTCCCACTTGTGAGCCTTTTTTTTTTACTAACATTAATGTTTGCCATTGTAACCAAAATCTGATATAGAGTTTGTACCCAATCCGTCATTGCCCCACCCCCCCAACCCCACTCCTAAAGTTGTTCCTACATGCCTGTATAATGAATTATAATAAAATAATGTTTTATTACAAATTTAGCAATAAAACCTCCAAGGCGTAAATCCAAACTCTTGAAAAGTACCTGTATGTGATGTCATTGTGTATGTTTGCCAAATCTTAATAATGTGTTATTTTCTCTTAGCGATGATTTCCCAGAATTCCACATCCTCACAAGGGGAGGGAGGGAGGCTCCCAACTCCCTCAGCAGACATGGTGACGCAGTCTCCATTTGACTATTCGAGGGCACAGCGTGACCTAGCGAGGGTGACCCCAGGAAATGAGCGGGTTTAGTGAGATCGCTACAGGATGATGTTTCATTCCCCACGCTGTACTCGGAAAGTTCGAATTCTCGTTCTTAAGACCTTGTAAGTATGACCTCAATAATTAAAATAATAAAATTTACGTTTATTCATTACATTATATAGCTTGATGCCACATTTGTCCAGCTGACAGTGGTAAATATTAAATTTACATTATATTCATTACAATATATAGCTTGATGTCGCATTTGTCCAGCTGACAGTGGTAAATATTAAATTTACGTTATATTCATTACAATTTATAGCCTGATGTCGTATTGGTCCAGCTGACAGTGGTAAATATTAAATTTAATTTGTATTCATTACAATTTAAAACTTGCATGATGTCGCATTTGTCCAGCTGACAGTGGTAAAGCGCGCAGTCTAGGATCAATCCCCGTCGATTTCTCATTCCAGCCTGTCTAAGGGATGATGCCTATAAAAGATCCTTGGCTACTAATGGAAAAATGTAGCAGGTTTCCTCTTTAAGACTATATGTCGAAAGTACCAAATGTTTGACATCTAGTAGATCAATAAATAATAAACAGATAATATAATAATAATAGATGATAAATCAATGTGCTGTTGTAGTGTCGTTAAACAGAACGAACTAACTTTGGTCCAGCTATTGCAGCGTGTGTTTTTGTATTTCTTGATGAACAGAGTATTGTCATCAGGCAATATTATATCTGATGGTGTCACTTTATATCAATTGGTTCTTAGTCATATCAATGAGCATTTCTGTTTATGAACCCAAAAATAATTCAGTATAAAATAGGAACTTTTAGTGTTATTATTAGGATGTTACAAATTTAATTTTAAGAATTGTCAGCTATGTCTTTTACGTTTTTAATTGTACATGATGAAGGAAAGCAGCAAATATATATATATATTTTTTTTTTTTTTTTTTTTTTTTTTTTTTTTTTAAAGTCCAGTTGGGTGTTATCCCATATGACATCTCATATGCAAACTTCTTTCTGTAATCATTTTTTAACAAACCTTTTGTTTACAGGAAGCCGTTTTATAGAAGAAGGTGTGCAAGATGGTTGCTGACTGATTTGGATAAAAGTTCCACCATTGTTGTAATATATAGTTGTGTCCCTTGTACCGATTTCCAGAATGCCCTTGCTTTAAAGGTATACATACTTGGGTGTTTTACAACATTGGTATTTGTACGTAGGTTATTTGTACCTAAAAATTAAGTTCTTTCCAGAAATATATTAATATAGCAGAAGTGTAAAAGTTTTACACTTTTGTATTTTGCAAGCTTTGTATGTTTTGTAAAACCCCAAAATAAATTAATGTATTTTGTACAATAATTTTTAAAAATAATAATAATACTGAAATTGTGAACAGTGCTGAATTATTCAAATATCCAATATGTATATTTTAACTTGTGAATTTTATAATATATTATTTTACGCATGCATATATATATATACAATATATTTATGTGCGTATAGTTACTTAATTGCCAAGCAAATGTGGTGTCAGGTTGGAAGATCTAAAGGTTGGGGTCTTTAAAGAGACATTCCTGAGTTTGCTGTAATTTTTAAGATGTTATCGACTAACAGAGACATTTTAACGATTGTAATTACATATCAAATATATTAGTGACTGTGCATTAAACGTGTTTTTGATCATTCTAATGTTTGTACCAGGTTAAATTTTATTTTGTTTCCTAAAATATTGTTTTTTTCGTACATGTATGTACGAAATTATTTGAAGACAAAATCCAGTTTGGGCTTCTTACAAATATTAAAGTGACCCGAAACACATTGAATATACAGACACTGATATTCTAAACAAAAACAAAAATTTAATATGTAAGTTTATTCGTATAAATATTTCATTAGTCGGAAAGATCTTAGAATGCAGCAAACTCAGGAATGTCCCTTTAAACTTGAAGCCTGGTGTTTATAAAGTTTTAAAAAGATGAGGGAAGCAATACAATTTACGTACGTGACAGGAACCCTGAAAATAGCCTTATTGGGTGCTTTTTTTTTCAGTATTTTGAAAAATGTATTTCAATGGTTCTGATTTGAAACTTATTTACTAACTTACAATATATATACATTCAATAACTTACACACACATAGAATTTCTTTTTTTCATTATGCATCAATTTCATATCACATTAATTTTATTTATTTATTTGTTTTTAACTAATAAATTAACTAGCATTTTTTGGAGCCTTTCATGTCAATATTCATGTTTGAGAAAATAATTTTTTAGTTGGTGCATGCACGTGACATTTCCCCATTTTAAGGTGTAGAATGTTGGGTTCAGAACCCCAAATCATTAATAATAATATGTATTTTAAATTGAGTAATCATGTTCATGTACCTCATACATTAAGGTATAAAATTATCTTAAAGGGACATACCCTAGTTTTTAAACATTAAGACACATTTTTTTACTATTTAAAAGCTGTTTTTGATAACTGAAATCATACTTTACTTAGATTTTATTGTTTAGATTATCCATTTCCGTACATTCGAAGTGTTTTTTGGTCATCCTGGTGTTTTTAATATCACAAAATGCATTTCTCATATTTTTAAAAATGCACATGCGTCTGAGCAGTAACTGTTATGGAGTCATATTTTTCAAAGTCACAGACTCATGTTTCACTCAGTTGTAACTTTATCCAAATGTGTTACAGACCTTTGTAGATGAACTAAACGTAGTGTTAATTTTCACAGTTCTGTCTCTTTAATTCATTATATTTTCCTTCTTTCCATCTCGCCTTTACGAGCTAATAACGGCGAGATATCGGTATTACTTTTTCTAGCAGTGGAGACAGCATCAGGTTTTGCATTGAAATTTTGTTTAAAAAGTTTCACATTTTAATTTAGATCCATTTGTTTCAAACTATACAATGTAATTGCACCTATGGATGTTCATAATGGTGCATCGAAAACGTTTATGGTAGACAAGTAACATTTAATTCTGCAGCGTTCTTGTATAATATATATAAAATACTAAACGAGCTTGTCTGTCATACCATTTTTATGAAATGAGTGAACAGGTTTGGTATCCGACTCGCTTTTGCTCATCAGATACCAACATTGTTCACGAGTTTCATAAAAATGGTATGACAGACAAGCTAGTTTAGTATTTTATTTATTACAAGCCAACTACAAACAAGCCGAAATGCAGAAGTCAGCAGATGACGAGACCTACTACTATTTTATTTTACTACGAATAGGGTCAGCAAGTGATCTACGTCACACTCACGATAAGCACAGCAAAGCTTTTAATATTCAAAATATGTGTTGAATATTTACATTTTCTTCAAAATGTGTGTTCAGTATTTACATTTTCTTTATTTCCTCTTTACTCTATTTTCGAAATAGATTATTATATGTTTATCCTATTGTGTTCAAAACGAGAAAAGACCACACAGTTTGGTGTTGTGATAAAGCATTCATGTTTCTTGCCGGTCTTAAGATACAAACTCAGAACCTGTTGGTCTTATGCTGTGTTCATTTGGTGCTCGTGAAAATTGTGAATTCACAAGTTCCAAATTGTGAATACGACTTCACCAAGTGGAGAGCGTTCAGGAGATTTATAGACAATCTGCACTGTCACTCCAATCTCACACATCCCAAACTCATAATTGCACGAGGGTTTTTTCACGAGTTGTGAAGACTGAGACAGAAAATCCTACCCCAGTCCACAAGTTGTGTTCATGGGTTATTTCTCCAAACGAATTACACTCTTTACAACTTGTGAATTGGGAAATACGAGATTAAACATGAGAGGCAGGGTGCACCTCGGTAGTGGAGTACTGAGATGGGTTCTAGAATTAATTTCCCTCAGTGGACCAAGGGTTTTTCCCATTCCAACAAGTGCACCTCATGACTAACTAGTGGTGTTGTTAAACAAAACAAAAAAACTTTAACTTTTTATCACTAATACTGTTCTATAGAAAAGTGCTGGTAAAAGATCCATTATGGTAGTTATAGTAGTCCATTTGGAGATAATGGCTGTCTCACCGTATCTCTGTGTGTCTCGGTCTCTCTCTTTATCTGGGTGGGACGTAGCCAAGTGGTAAAGTGCTTGCCTGATCTGAGGTCTGTCTAGTATCGATCCCCGTCGTTGGACCTATTGGCTTATTTCTTGTTCCAGCCAGTGCACCACGACTGGTATATCAAAGGCCGTAGTAAGTGCTATCCTGCCTGTGGGATGGTGCACATAAAATAATTCCTTGATATTAATGGAAAAAATGTATTGTTTCCTCTTCAAGACTATATGTCAAACATTACCAAATGTTTGACATCCAATAACTGATGATTAACAAATCAGTGTGCTCTAGTGGTGTCGTTAAACAAAAACAAACTGTAACTGTTTGAACCCGGTGAATTTATACACTGAAGAACACAATTTCAAATCTCGCTCAAGGTAGATGTGGTCCGTAAACTTTTTCTGTTCTTAAAATCGGAGAAAGCAGACATTTTAATCTGCAAATGTTGAATGTTTGTACGCATGCTTGATATATATATATACCTTTATTTAGCACCCAATAGTCGATGTATTTTTGCGTTGGGATGTCGTTAAACATCCATTCATGCAATCATTAATTCATTAAATGTTTGTACATAAACATGTTAACCATACTAAACAACATGGGGAAAGTGTATATAAAAGATTTCTTGTTGCTAATTGGAAAGCATAGCCTAGTCTATACATCACAGCAAGTTTCTTCTCTAGTGCTGTAGTAGTTACAGTATGATACAGGGATGAAATTCTGGAGAATTTCCCCAAGGTATTGAAAAGTAGCATGTTATCATTGCTGGATTAACAACATCGCGGATGTGACCAAATTGTACAGCCATGCACTTTCAGGGTGTCCATGGATTGAATCATTATTATTTAAAAAAAATATATTATTAGTATTGTTCGCAAGGTTATACTGTTGTTAATACAAAACGTTTGATTGATTCTCTGCACAATAAATTTCCTTATTTTTGTCACTTTGTAAATCTGAATGACAAAACTGTTATCAGGGCCGTATCTCTGCACAATGCAGAGTCGAATGGGCATTTGGCAAAATAGATGCCATCAATCTCTATTCAGTGCCTTGTCTGTATACATGTAGGACTGCCACTCCCAATGAGACCTTTTACTGAACAATGCATCCTTAGAGTTGTTTATATGTGATTTATGTAAGCCTATAGTGGTATTGGGGGGAGGGGTGTTTGCTATGGGCCAGGCTGCAGTTACTTAATCCAACATTGGGTGTTATCAGCTCTCATCAAACAACTCAGGACAAAAACAGTTTGGGTGGCACTAAAATACAGAATATCAGTAAATAGCAACAAATTAAATGTAAGAAACAATTAACATTATATTATTTTTCTTTAAAGGCATACTGTCACAGTGTTATTTCTTTAAAAATTAATAATAAATCAAAATTACATTAATTTTTACAGACAACCTAGCTATTGCATCACTTTAACTACACCATGAAGGAGTAAAATCCATGTCAACCCTCTCAGCAATGTTAGTTTTTGAATTATGGACCATTGCCATAATTCAATTATTTTTACAAAATATCATTAATTTATAAGTGGAGTATGGTGGTTACGTAGATGGTTGAATAAAGTACATTTAGGGACAAATCAAATATATATATTTCTAAGTAATACTTTGTTAGGTCATGTAATGGGTCAGTGGTCTTTGCCAATGTGCCTTTAATCATCATGAATTAAAAGGGGGTGGGGGGGGATGTAGTCCAGTGGTAAAGTGCTCGCTAGTTACACGGTCTGTTTAGGATTGATCCTCACTGATGGGCCGAGACAGCCCAGTGGTTTGGGATCGATCCCCATCAGTGGGCCCATTGGGCTATTTCTCACTCCAGCCAGTGCACCACGACTGGTTCATCAAAGGCTGTGGTACATGTATGTGCTATCCGGTCTGTGGGATGGTGCATATAAAAGATCCCTTGCTGCTAATCGAAAAGAGTAGTTCATGAAGTGGCGACAGCGGATTTCCTCCCTCAATATTTGTGTTGTCCTTAACCATATGTCCGTAAATAAAATGTGTTGAGTGTGTCGTTAAATAAACATTTCCTTCTTGTTCGTTGATGGGCCCATGCCTTGGGTTATTTCTCGTTCCAGCCAGTGCACCACGACTGGTTTATCAAAGATCATGCTATATTCTATCCTCTGTGTGGAATGGTGAATATAAAAGATCCCTTGCTACTAATGGAAAAATGTAGCAGGTTTCCTCTATAAGACTGTGTGTTAAAATTACCAAATGTTCAACATCCAACAGCCAAGGATTAATCATTAAGCATGATCTAGTAGTGTCGTTAAACAAAACAAACTTACTAACATTAATTGAATTAATGAAATAATAGCTGTTATTGTTTGTCCTCTGAATTCCTACTAACAAATGTTATAGCAGTACAATATATTCATGTATAGGCTTTCTGCCAGAGGGTCAAAACGGGCATGGCGCCATACCCAGATTTATTTTTTTTAGTTAATATTTTGACAAAATTAATTACTCTTATCATAACTGCATGATTTTCTGAACCCCAACCCTAAACTTAACCCATTTTTTTTCTGGGGGAGGCCCCCATACCCCCTGTTGACTGTGGTTGCATTCACTTCCATAGCACCATACCCAAAAGTTTCTTTCTAGCAGAAAAACTGATGTATATATATATATATATAAACGAAGTTTTACAAAATGGCTGCACGGCTGGTATAAATATAGCCTGTGATAATGTAATAATGCTGTCAAATATAATATGTTCAATATTGCAAAGCTCAAAATTAATTATGTGGAGTGGAAAGCAGTCTTTGCTTCTCAAATGCTAAAAAATGAGAATGGTTTTAGAAATAAGTCTTGAAATTAGATTTCTAATTAGACTTGAAGTGTAAAAAGTTTAAACAGCAGTGTGGAAGAATTCACCCAAATGTCGATAAAGTTTGTGATTTATATTATCACATTTGAAAATAAGGAATTCTTGATACATCGAGGGGTTAGTGCCAGAACCCATTATATGGTGAATTATACAAAAATGAGTTAATCACCTTGTCAGCATCATGGGAAGGTGTACTATCATTTCACAATGTCTCATTCAAACCAATCATTTATTTATGCTTTTATAGAACAGAACCCAAACCAATTATCTTTTATGTCCATATCCACAAAAGGCAAAAACCATGCTTTTAGCACTACCTTATTCTGTCTCTAGAATTTTGTAGTATCACCCATAGCTGACAGACATAATGCGTTAGCTTACAACACTGGATTGTGGTGGGCTGTAAACTGTCTGAGAAGATTGAATCATAGGTGCCATACCGCATGACAGGCTAATGACATATGCTAGCTCTAAGTGTTTACATCCAGCTAAGGTGTTTTATATAAACTATCTCTGGCTGGGTGTTTTGGCTTACAAAGAAATAACAACTCTGGCTGAGGTAGCTAGAATTGATTGTTTACGCATCATGATGACTGGTCCGTTTGTGATAATCTGAGATGGACTGCAAACAATGGGGGGGGGGGGGGGGCTGGAAGTGTTTAGTTCTTAGACATCTGGAATGTGGTAAAATGTGTGTGTTGTTAACTAGTTGCTGAATAAATGCTGATTATGTAAATAGTTTAATAAGAAGTGATTGCAGAGTTAATTTAGTTCTACAGAAGAAACACGCAGTTAAGAAAATATTAACTGAACAAAGACAGAGAACCTAGTTAAACAGGAAAGTTGTTTTCCCTTATTTTAGTCTGAATAGTTACTATGTGTATTGGAGGAAAAAAATAATTAAATTAATTTGCCGGGGGCAGGACGTAGCCCAGTAGTAAAGTGCTGGCCTGGTGTACGGTCAGTCTAGGATCGATTCCTGTTAGTGTAATCATTGGACTATTTCTCGTTCCAGCCAGTGCTTCACAACTGGTGTTACAGACCATGATATGTAGGCCTACTATCCTGTCTGTGGGATGATGCATATATTAAAGATCCCTTGGTGCTAATAAAAAATAGTTGCCCATAGTTTCCTCTCTAAAATATATTTGTGGTCATTAACCACATGTCTGACACCACATACCTGTAGTTGTGTTGAGTGTGTCATTAAATATAAAATTCCTTTCTTTCTTTCTTTCTTTTTTTAAACATGGCTCCCATATGCAACAACCTTAGTTAAAAATTATGATCTAGCTATGTCTGTATTTTGTAGACCATTTGAATATTATATAAAAAAAAAAATTTAAGTTGCAATTTAAAATGAAAATGCCTGGGAATTGTTTATTGTAAAAAAGATGCCGGCCCAAAGATGATAAATGTTCTATGACCATACGCAATAAAATATTTTAATTTACTTAGCATAGAGGGAAATCAGTTTATATTATTTCAAAGGCATCATCACAGGATTGTAACTTTTCTAGTCACTGCATATTTTATAGACATTATATAATATTTGACATATAGTTGAACATGAATTAGTAGATACAGGTTAAGTATTTTTCTTTAAATCGGAGTCCGTTCATGGTAGTTCATATTATAACTAATTGGTTAGAAGAAGCGACCCCTTTTATATAAATGGCATAAAATAAATATGCATACTAATAATAAATATTGTTCATTGCAGTAGTTGAAATGTATGCACATTCATATTTTCTGGGCTAAAATATCTAGATATTACTACATTAACTGGAATAATTGTAGCATTTCAGATGTTCCAATGATGAGATATCTCTGGTCATTATAACAAAGTGGTTACTGCTATAGTGTGTTTAAATAAAATGTGTGTGTGTACATATATATCATTCTACGAGCGCATTGGACAAACATTATACTTAATCACGCACCAGATCAGTACTGATGACGAATGCATTAAACTGTATTTAGATATGTTTTACACCTGGTCTTATTGTACTTAATGGCATTCACTGGTACATTAAAGATTGTGATATGTACATTCCTGTCAATGGGGGAAATGCATATAAATGATACCTTGTCGCTGTTTTGTTGGAGCAGCCACTATGCCGGTAACAATTTTCCTTTTGCATTTTCGCAATACCTCACATGTAGAGAGGACATATGATAACTATGGTTTAAACAACTTTCAGATCAGGTTGCAGGGGTCTGGATTGAAAATTAACGTTGTGGAAAGACACTGGTTTAAGATGTGATAATAATCCAGCTCAAATTTCAAAACATCACTTGCCGGATTCGTTTCGAGTTGTGCTGTGTCATAGCCAGCTTTGTTTTGTAGATCCACATAGTCACGATCACGGGACACACACACCTTCCCACCTGCGTCGTATTGAATTCTTAGGGGAACAAAAATAACAGTTAAAACTTGATACACAACTATCCACAAGCACCAAACGCCTAGAGTTTGAGGATTAAAAAAAATATGGAACATGGAATAGGTGATTTTAACAATTCACTAGCCATATATATATATATATATATATATATATATATATATATTAGGGTAGCCAGGATTGTTTATTGGGGGTGGAGTGAAGATCGAGGGCACTGCTTTTACACATTTTATGGGGTGACATGCATTATAAAAGTTGGTATTGTGAAAAAAAAAGAGGTCCTCTTGTGCCCAATCCCTTGCTACCTGGATACGCCAGTGCATATATGTGCAATTTAAAGTATATCAATCAATAGATTTTGGTTTCAACACAGGTACCTTTAGTAGTATTACTTGCATGGACAGCAGAATTGTGGTAATTATTTGCTAATGTCATATTATTTTAATAAGTTTTAATCACATATAACTTCTAAACATTGTTTTAGTAATGATGAGATTTTTGTGCATTTTTGTAAAACCTACGAAAATGTGCATTCTGCTGGGAATCGTTACACGTTGATTGTAAATATATTTGTCATTTTATTCTCTTTAAATTGCTGTTTAAATCATTAAGTTGAAGAACATAATTTTGTTTTAGAACATGTCAAAACATAGACACGTTAGAACGAGTGAAAACTTTTAAAGAAAAATGCTGAATATAGTTACTGGCCCTGTATTCATTTTGTTTCGTTCAATTACTGTGTATTAAAAATCATTAAATGTGTTAACTTATCTTAACAGTTGATTATTAATTCCGTCAGTAGCTCAGCACTATAGGTGGTGCAGTTTACTCTGATAGCTTACATTTCGTGTTTAATTAGTGTAATAAATATATGTTATAACTGGTATGATAGCTTACATTTCATGTAATAATTAATATAACAAATATATCTGTTATAACTGGTTTTAAGGCTTTGCTTTGTTTGACAAATTGTTTTTCTAAAGTTGTTAAGAGCTTCTAGCAAACTGCTACAATACCAGGGAGCCCAATTTACCATCTCAGTGTAGGATAAGGTTACTGTGCACACAGCTGGAAACACCCATGACCCTTTCCAGTGTCTGCCATCCAAAGATCATTTGTTATTGTTTACAATTACTTCCTGCCGCCAGTACATTTTCAAAGTATTAACAACACAGACCCAATTAGGTGTCTCAGAGCTGCTGTGAAATTAAACGTTTACTGTATGGCACGTGGACTCACTGCAAGATAACATTATTCTTGACTTGAGATTCACACATATGCTGGACTGTAAGAAAAACTGTTTATAAAATAGCTTGCTCTGGCATGCAGGTTGGAGCTGTTTGTGTTCAAGTTCCAGGAGCCAGAATAAATTAAATAGGTCTTCATCTAATTACATCATGATTTATTATTATTAGCAGACAAAACTTTTAAGGTTTATACAAAAACGAATAACTGCTAGCATCTAAAAGCAAAATATTTAGCAAAAGTTAAGTTTCCGATTTTTAAGTGCATTCCAAAGTTTTCAGTGCAGTTTTCTCAGATTGAAGTGGAAAGGAGATAAGTGGTTCTGGGACTAACCCCTCGATGTCATCTAGAACATTATTTAAAAATATATATATATGTAAAGAAAAGGCTGCTTGTAAAACAGATTAAATTAGCAGAAAATAAGAGTGTGCATTTTGATCCGAATTGCTGCATGCTCCAGGTCAGTTTTGAGTTTGATACTTTGATACCAGTGATACAATAGCAATGATAAAATGTGATTCAGTACATTACTTACAGAATATTATTCATTTTGTTTTTAAGTTTTGTTTTAGTTTTTTTAATTAAAAAGCTTTATGATTGTTGCATTATGGACGTGTACATTAAATGTTATGTATACATATTGGTCTTATAAATGTGGTGTCTGTATTAGGATTGAAATTAAGAAAACTAATCAATTGACACTTTTCTCTGTTCAGAACTATACTTAAACAGACTTCTCACCAAATACATTCCCATTACCAGGGCGGGACGTAGCCCAGTGGTAAAGCGCTCGCTTGATGCGCAGTTGGTCTGGGATTGATCCCAGTCTGTGGGCCCACTGGGCTATTTATCGCTCCAGCCAGCTAGTGCACCACGACTGGTATATATCAAAGGCTGTGGTATGTGTTATTCTCTCTGTAGGATGGTGCATATAAAAGACCCCTTGCTGCTAATCGAAAAGAGTAGCCCATGAAGTGGGGACAAGAAGTTTCCTTTTTCAATATCTGTGTGGTCCTTAACCATATGTTCGACGCCATATAACTGTAAATAAAATGTGTTGAGTGCGTCGTTAAATAAAACATTTCTTCCTTCATTCCCATTACCCTAATACCAGTTGTTGCCTGGTCCGAACATCTCAAAAGCCAATGAAATGGCTATAATCTTTCACTATGTACCCATTTGATTGGCTGTTTCAGATAGGTGGGCCAGTCCATAGGTATAGGTGGGAGAATATATATATTTGGTTAAAGGTCAGGATAATTAATGTGAAAATACAATATTTTGTTTGATGCAATATAATTGCAGCTGTTAATTACCAGTTACATAATGGATGTGGCTGCAATACATTAGCATGTATACTTGTAAGTAGCATATTTAAAGCTGAAACATTTGGGAATGTGCGTAATCAGTGCAGGGGGGTGGGGGTGCACCCCCTTATTGTGTTTGGTGGGGGGTGCATGAAATATTTTTGTTGACTTGGTGTTTTGTGGCATTACTTCAATTAATAACACGTTATAGTGGTTGGTATGCTTTTTAAATGTTACACCCCTGTATGTGCACATTTGATATTAACAACTTTCAACAAGGTCAGTAACAATGATGCTGAATGGTGCCAATTTAAAAAATGGTGTGTTTTTTTTTTTTTAAATAAAGGTTATTAACCCCAGAAAACGACTATAGTAGTACCAGGCTTGGGGCCCTGGTATCCTACATGTACTTACAATAATTTAATATGTTAGACATTGTATATAAGTGAATAGTACTCAATATATATATATATATATATAATCTCACATTAATCAAACTTTTTCTCTTTTTTTTTAACAGTGTTGCCACAAACTTGTATGTGTCAGTGTATTCTTACGCCATAAAGATAGCGTGGGAAAATATATTTGTAACAGTTTACTGTAAACTACAGTAATAAAATGCAGTAATTCCATTTGTAAATACTCTCTTTTTATAAATGGTTGGATTGGCTCAAATGATATCATGTGACTTGTAAAAAAAAAACCCACATTCATAAAACCATGAACATAAATTTTACACTTTCAGCAGTGCTTTGAAAACAAAATAGCGCTTTTCTTTCAAATTAATAAAATAACTGTTATTTGTTAATGTTCAATCAGTAAATGTTATCGTTTGTATTAATGTATGAACGAATGTGAATTTTACGCAGAATGGGGATTCCCTTTATTCCATGTATTAATTTGACAGAAAGAGTTTGTTATTTTATATTGATGAAATAGTTATACACATGGAATTATAAAGATTGAATGTGATAATTTCTGATGTGATGGAACTTTGAAAGTTTGAAGCACAGAACCACTTTATATAACTACATGTATGTGTGAAAAGCTCAACATTATTACTAATATATTACGCCTGTTCATACAGCATGTAATTATGTGGTTTATACCTTTTGTTCATATTTGAACGTCAAAAGTCATCACATTCAATTGATAATTGTACATGTGGTTTTTTTTATAATAGCATCGACTGGTGGTTGAACAGACATTACATATTTATCTACAATATAATTGTGTGTTTCATTGTTTACTAACAAAGTTGAATTTTATATGTGATATTAAATGCTTTTACAAGTCTTTCATAATACACACGTTTTTTGTTGTTTTTTAAAACCCATTTTTTCAGTCTTTTTTTCTTTCTTTTTTTAATGAAAAGAAAAGTAAAATTCTCTAAGCCATAGAAATATATATTTTTTTACTAAGACACTGCTAAAAGCTCCCCACCCACTATTTTTTTAATAGCTAGTATCAACATTATTACTTCAAAATAAATACCCTTCTTTCCCAAACCAGGCCACTGGCCATGCCAGAGACCAGGCTTGGGATGGACGTGTCTGAACCTTTTGTAGAATAGGGGTACGTTAATAAGAGTTTTGGTCCAGGTATTGTAGACCATGCAAATATCAGTCACTATTAACATCATAATGTCTGTATAAAGTGCAAAGATATGTAATGTGGAACTGAATGTCGGTAATGTAAAATTTAATGTCAGTAGGCCCACCACAATTAATTTCCTAACACTAAGGATGAGTGTTTTCGTTGGGAGTTGATCTTTCCTGCTAGTGTTTGTTTTTGATGGCAATCATATTTTATTGCATATGAGAGAGAGACGGAGAGAGAGAGACAAATGGATTTGGCACACAGACACACACACAAATGGATTTGGCACACAGACACACACACAAATGGATTTGGCACACAGACACACACACAAATGGATTTGGCACACGGACACACACAAATGGATTTGGCACACAGACACAAATGGATTTGGCACAAGTTATCCAACTTAAAAGGCCCGCTCCTAATTACAAACATTAAATTGTGCAGTAATAGCGACTGCAATTTTCAGTACATCAATCAATAAAAGTAAACGTTTGTGAAAAAGAACAGAAAGAACAGAAAGGTGTTAATGTGATCCCTTATTTCTTTTTATCAGTGTATTTTTAATAAGAATCACCGTCTCATATTACATCTGTATACTTCATATAGACATTTCAACGCTATTAGTGACTGAAATATGGATCCCAACACAAAGTGTTACCTTATTAAATAAACGAAAGGTGAAAAGACATACAATACACGTTGCAGTGTACATGTATCTTGTATTGACATTTTTGTTGAAAGTGAAAAAGTTATGTTTTTGCTTGTTTCTTTTATATTATTATTACGATGGTTCAATATGAAGTATATTGTGCAAATATGAAGTAACAAAAATGCAGCTTTAAATGTTTTGTGCAAATTGTAATTACCAGAGTGAATATACATGTGTGTGTATGTTTAGTATTTTCATTACAAGCAGGAGTGAACATACAAAATGTGTTTTATATGCCATGAAATAAAGTGCTTCCAGCAACTCGTTTCTTGTTTTCGCCTCTGTGAAGTTAAAAGGTAAAATATAGGTATTTCTTTTCCAGCAGCGGCAGCGGCGTCAACCTTTGTGTTGAAGTTAACATTATTTTCACTTTTAGATCGGTTTCTCACACACTATCATCCTGAGGTCAATGAAACTTGGTTTATACATGCATGTTCATCAAAGTGCAACAAAACATTTTATGGTAGGCAAGATTGTATTCTACGGAATTCTTGGTGGTGGTGGTGGGTGGTTGCCATTTTGATGGGATGTGGTTCAATGGTAGTTTGCAGATTACCATCCTCCACCCTGCAGAGAGATGTAGCTCAGTAAGGCTCGCCATCAATGGACTCATTTATGTGTTTTCCTCCACCCCAACCAGAGCCCTACAACTGGTATCAAAGGCAGCAATATCTCCTGTCCAGTGTATGGGCAAAATGCATATAAAAGATAGCTTACTTTTTAAATAGGTGTCAAAATAGCCATAAATTGTTTCACATTAAACGGCCATAATTTAAAATATTTTAAGCTTTAAGGGATTTCGAATGAGGGGTGGATGACTTTGTGCTTGAACTACAGTTAGACAAGGGTGTGGAATCTTGTTCAGTTGGTAAAGAACTCTCCTATATTTAAAATGTCACGGTTTTTTTTACATACAATTTCATTCTCAACTTATTTTCGTGCTTCTATTCAATTAAACCAGCGTCGTGGCAGGCCATCGGTCTACAGGCTGGTAGGTACGGGGTTCGGATCCCAGTTGAGGAATGGAATTTTTAATCAAGATCCCGACTCCAAACCCTGAGAGTGCTCTGCAAGGCTCAACGGGTAGGTGTAAACCACTTGCACCGACCAGTGATCCATAACTGGTTCAACAAAGGCCATGGTTTGTGCTATCCTGCCTGTGGGAAGCACAAATAAAATATCCCTTGCTGCCTGTAGCCTATGTGGAGACGGCGGGTTTCCTCTAAAAAAATCTGTATGGTCCTTAACCATATGTCTGATGCCATATAACCATAAATAAAATGTGTTGAGTGCGTCGTTAAATAAAACACTTCTTTCCATTAAATTAAGGTCCGGGTGCCCACACGTCAGCTATCTGGGCCGTCTGTCCAGGACAGTGGGTTAGTGGTTAGTGAGAGAAAAGAGGGTGTAGTGGTCTTACACCTACCCACTGAGCCCTTAAGAACTCGCTCTGGGTTGGAGCCGGTACCAGGCTGCGAACCCTATACCTACCAGCCTGTAGTCCGATTACTTAACTACTGCTCCACCGAGGCTGGTTGCATACTATTAGGAAATGGATACTAAAATAATGACAACCGATGTTTTGGTAATATTTGTAGGTTTTTTGCACAGCTCTTTACATTTGGTTTTGGATATAGATGTTGATCATCATTTCGGATATAGATGTTGATCATCGATTCATTCATACATTTGATTTCGGATATAGATGTTGATCATCGATTCATTCATACATTTGATTTCGGATATAGATGTTGACCATCGATTCCTTCATACATTTGATTTCGGATATAGATGTTGATCATCGATTCCTTCATACATTTGATTTCAGATATAGATGTTGATCATCGATTCCTTCATACATTTGATTCTGCTCGACACCAATGCCAATGGAGGAGGTGGGGGATGGGACGTAGCTCAGTGGTACAGCGCTCTGCTGATGCGCGATCGATCTAGGATCAATTCCTGTCAGTAGGCCCATTGGGCTATTTCTCATTCCAGCCAGTGCTCCACACCTGGTTTAAGAAAGGTTGTAGTATGTGCTATTCTGTGTATGGGATGGAGCATATAAAAGATCCCTTGCTGCTAATCAAAAAGAATACCAGTAGCCTATGAAGTGGTGACAGCAGGTTTCCTCTCTCATATCTGTGTGGTCCTTGACCATATGTCCGACGCCATATATAGCCATAAATAAAATGTGTTGAGTGTGTTGTTAAATGAAACATTTCCTTCCTATCACCAATGGCTTTTTTATGCTGGGGTGTCGTTAAACATTCATTCATACACACATTTTTTTACTAAAGTACTAATCAAAATTAAACCCAGGTGATTTTCCGGTCTTATATATTAGTTATGAAAATCCCTGGAATAAAAACCATAAAAATGTGTCAGTATTATTATGACCTGTTATGGTATTCAAACAACCGGTAGAAAAAATGACAATAAATGACCTGTTATAGATAGAAATAGGAGATGTATTTACGTATTAACAATTTTACTGCAAAACATACGTCAGGTGTGTTCAATATCAAACTGGGTGTTATAGTCCGTTTCAAATTACATATGTTTTGCAGTAAAACTAAATTCATCTCATATTTCTATCTATAATTGGTCATTTATTGTCATTTTTGGTATCGGTTGTTTGAATACCATAACAGGTCATGATAATACTGACACATTTTTATGGTTTTTATTCCAGGGATTTTTATAACCAATATGTAAGACTGGAAAATCACCTGGGTATAATTTTGATTAGTACTTTAGCTATTTGGTATGTAATACTAGGGTGAGAAGAAATCGTCTACTATCATATAAACTACTCTTTTGGGTATACATATTTTCAAACTTCAGGAGCAGGCAACATTTCCACTATGGGCGAGTATCCCCATTTTGATTTTATCTTGACCAGTGTTTTTAATAAATGCACATAAAAACAGAAAATGTTTTGTATTTCCAAAACGTGAATTCCTCGTACTGAAATTAATGACCATAAAAGTAAATAAAAATAAATAAATTAAAACCCCCATCTTTTAGTGGTTGGTACAGAATATAGTATGTCACAGCTGAAGATAAATACTAGTATCCAGAACACCTATTGACAATATAATCGGCCCAGCAATATATTAATTTACAGCAATAACAACCTGTGACATTGCTTCACTAAACTGTACATTCACTACAGCTGTGTGTAATAATCAGGTATATTTGAATATTTAATTGCAGGTAATTCCAAGCTGCTGTTCATTCAAACACATATATGAATATTAATGAATAGCAAATGTGGTAGACCAGACTGTATAATTAAATTACAGATGAAAAAAGAAACAAATGTTTATTTAACAACACCCTCAACACATTTTAATAATTGTTACATGGTATTGGACATACACGTACAGTTAAGGACCACACAAATAATAAGACAAAACCTGCTGCCGTCGTGCATCATCCCACAGGATAGTGCATACCACTGCCTTTGTTACACCAGTTTTTAAATAAAACATTATTTTGTTTCTTTTTCCTAAAGTTAAAGTTTCTTTTGTTTAAAGACACCACTGGAATCCATTGATTTATTAATCATCGGCTTTTGGATGTCAAACATTTTTCATTGTTGTTATCTATTATCGTGCTCATAGCCAATTACGGTTCAAGTATGCTGTGCTGGACACACACCTCACTGGGCTCTGTCTGTCTGTCCAGGACAATGGGTAAGTGCTTGTTAGAGTGATGTCAGCGTAATGGCCGTACCCCCCCCCCCCCCCCCCCCACCCCCCCCCCCCCCCCCCCCCCCCCCCACTGAGTTGTTAAATTCTCTCCGAGTGGGAGCCCATACCGAGGATGAGAAACCCAGTATCTACCAGCCTGAAGTCCAATGGCTTAACCACGACACCACAGAGGCTGTTATATGTTTCAGCAAATCCAACCATGTGCCCGATGCCATATAACCGTAAATAAAATGTAATGAGTCTGTCGTTAAATGAAACATTTCCTTCCATTCATTAGCAGCAAGGAATCTTTTAATGGTACTTTCCCACAGATAGGACAGCATATACCATGGCCTTTGAAATAACAGTTGTGGTGCGCTGGTTTGGACGGAGGAAAATAGTAAGAGAATAGGTCCACGCAGGAGGTTTGATCCTACGAACCAAGCATCTCAACCGAGTACTCTACCAACCAGGATAAATCCCACCATAACAGACAACTGATGAGTAGAAAATGTCTTGCACACCTGTTGGTGAGAACATCATGCATTGTTTACAATATCGGGGCGGGACGTAGCCCAGTCGTAAAGCACTCGCCTGATGTGCGATCGGTCTGGGATCGATCCCTATCGGTGGGCCCGTTTTGCTATTTTTCATTCCAGCCAGCGCACCATGACTGGTATATTAAAGGTTGTGGTATGTGCTATCCTGTCTGTGAGATGGTGCATATAAAAATCCCTTGCTACTAATGAAAAAATATGACAGGTTTTATCTCCAAGACTGTATGTCATAATCAATGTTTGAAATAAGCACTTGTCCATTTGTCCTGACAAGTGCAAATTCATTTGGACAAGCAAAATGTGATTCAGTGGTTGTCCAGTGGACAAGTAAAATATTCAGTGGAGTTTCATTTTGAGCAATCAAAAACATCATTCTGGTGCTTAAATGAAAGAAACCCATTTCTTTGGACAAGTGAAAAATTCTGCTTGTTTCTATCACTGATAATACCAAATGTTTGAAATCCAATAGCCGATGATTAATAAATCAATTTGCTATAGTGGTGTCATTAAACAAAACAAACTTTTTAAAAATTGATATCGCACAGTAACAACACACGTGTGTTATCGATTTAAAGACATACAATTGGCTGTTCCTAGATGATGACCTGGTCACCACAGCCATACTATCCAATGAAATTATAAAAGCATGACAGAACTAAATGTCTTGTGATTTATAAGTTACTAGCACTCGGACACACTGTATAAGGGACTGTTCTCACCATAATTCTATACCGTTCTACTTCTTACAAAACAATTAAATTAAATATCATTGTCTTTATTAGTCACACACAACACAGCTAAGAATCAATGCTGTTGTTACCACTACCAGGCAGGATAGCAACTAGATCATGAATTTCAAAGTATGACAAATATTTAATCATTTATGTTTGTTGTCCAGCAAAGTTGCAGATTTTAAAATAACTCTAATATTTTAAAGTACCGGGTACACAAGTAAATAGGCTGAGTTAATGTTCAGATTGTAAAATGTGTTTTGATGCACAGCATGTTAACTATAATTCAGGATTACATTCATGACAAACGTGATATATGTGATGTACATCACAAACATGATTATACAGATCATGATATACATGTACAATGAATGACACACAATAATATGACAATGGAATATTTGCGTAATTGGCCATGTAAATCATGTTTTAAAGTTAATGTGCGAATGAAAATTGGGTTACACAAAACCAGAATTGCACGAGCAACATTCATATCAATAATACAGTGAAACTCCGCTATTGCGACTGTCGTCGGGACTTATTAAACTTGGTATTAACAGTGGGGTGGTTCTTATACCGAATTATGAATATTCACAATGAGGATTATTGGTACATATTGATTTGTGCATTTTATGTCCCACCCTTCTTCCCGAATGTCATCAACAATGTCTCAATTGACAAAATAAATAAGCCAGTGTTCTTGCTGCTCCATTTAAGCAGGGAGGCCTGCCCGGCCAGTGTTCTTGCTGCTCCATTTAAGCAGGGAGGCCTGCCCGGCCATTGCGTTTTGCCACGTACCCTCCTTTCATGTTCTAACACCCTCCTTTAACTTTCACCCAACGAGAACACTGTAAGTGGTGACAAGTGTATTAGCATCTGCATTGAACTGCATGAATAATCAAGTGTCAAACCTACTTCAGTTATTTGTAAGCTTGGATGCATTACGTCTCTTAATTACCCTTGTGTGACATGACAGGTACATTCCTTGGTTGCATTTGTGGGGTAAAACTGTACTCAAAATGAGCAATGGGTCCGACTTTACTGGTTGTAATCCATAATAGTGGGGTGGTCTTAATAACGGAGTGTTTTTACCATAAAATAATAAGGAAATATTTTGGTCTTTAAAATAGATAGTGAGGTGGTCATTAGGTGGGATTTCACTGTATAATATCGTTCACGATTCAAATAAAAATTACACACACACAACACAGACACAGTCACACAACACAATGTGAAGACAGCTGACACATCCAAATACAGAAATATACAAATATAAAAAATGATATACAAGTATATGACAGTAAATGTACAATAAACCTATTCAATAAATAAAAGAGCAAAATATACCTTGACTGTTCAACCACCAACAGATCAGTTAGAAGACTAAACATTATTTAATAAAGTTAGGTTGTTTTGTTTAATGACACCACTAGAGCACATTGATTTATTAATCATTGACCAACGGATGTCAAACATTTGGTAATTTTGATATATAGTCTAAGTTTAGTGAGGAAGCCTGCTACATTTTTCCATTAGTAGCAAAGGATCTTTTATATACACCATCCCAAAGAAAGGATAGCACATACCACAGCCTTTGATATACCATGTGGTGAATTGCATGGAACAGGAAATAGCCCAATGGGCCCACTGATGGGATCAATCCCAAACCGACCGGTTATCAAGTGGCCGCTTTTCCACAAGGCTACATCCTGACCCTATCTCTAGATAGTGTCAAAATACCTGTATATTGTGAAGCAAAAATATGTAGTTTAAAATGTGCTGAGGTGTCATTAAAATGCACCAATCACATGTAAACAATGTACAGGTAATAAAATTAAATTCTTCCCCACCCCCACGATAACGCAAGCACATGTAAATAAAATATTAAAATATATGCATATCGATCATGAAAATAAATCATTGAAATATTGAATAATAAAATAGCTTAAAGAACTTTGTGCGAATGAGATTATGCCACACTATTAAAAGTAATAAAAACAAATCCTTTTTTTAAGATTTCGGTTCTGGCCAAAGCACCATGCCTAATGTATTGGAATATTCACAACAGACTGAGTATTAAGGACCTTCTTAGGTTTTTACCCTCACAAAACTAAATGCACATTCATCAGGTACGAATAAATGAGTGAAAAATCAGCAAACAGTATGTACATCAAGTACACTAAATGTCATAATTTATACAGGTTGGCGACTAAATGCAGGCTATAAATACATGTATATATCATAAATATGAGGGAGAAAAAGTAAAGTTTATTTTATTTAACGACGCCACTAGAGCACATTGATTTTTTATCTTATAATCGGCTATTGGACGTCAAACATATGGTCATATGAGCACTCACTCAGGGTTTGGAGTCGGTATCTGGATTAAAAATCCCATGCCTCGACTGGGATCCGAACCCAGTACCTACCAGCATGTAGACCAATGGCCTAACCACGACGCCGGTATGAGGGAGAACATACAAAAACTCCATTTAGACCAGTGCTTATGGCTTGCAAATCGATGGTGAGCAATAACTTGCTCTCGTAAAATTATGTAGGACTAGGAGAGCAATTGCTCTCAGTGTCTAAATGGGGAAAACAATCTGCGAGTTGTTGTTAGATGTATCTATCTAAAACGTAAGTTCACAGTAATTTTAAGTAAATAAATTAGCGATATCGGCATGTGACGTGACAAGCAGTTTTTCGCTAGCACACGCAAGCAGAAGCAATACTTCGCGTCAAACCATGACTGCTTAGATTGAGCTTAGAATGTTCGGACCATGTCTTGTCACTGCATGGATACATTTGACAAACACGTAGGACTTACACACATCTATATATTAAAACAGACATTTCCTTAGACAATATCAGGACTCGAACGTAACATTGACACCGGCGGCAACTGCCATAGTTTTGTTAAGAACTGATGTTGGTCAATGGCTTTAAAAATGGCAGCTGTTGGCCGCTGGATAAAAATTACTGACATCGGCTGAAGGTATAACAGTTTTGGTTTTTATATTTGTCACAAAACATTAAACAAGAAATTCTGAAGTTCAAATACAGCAATATTATATGCAAAATTCACTTTTAAAAAACACATACAGGTACATACAATCATTCCATTAATATTATAAAAATCACAAAACCAAACCCTAACAATTCAGACAAATACTGGATATTTTGAGAGTGAAAATATATCAGCTTGCATTTCAGATGCAATTCCTGGGGAGGGTGCTGGGGTAAGTGGTTAGCAAATGAATAGTTTTTTGTGGAATAGATTGCCATATCATAAATTCAATGTGCGAACGAAAAACGAGTTACACAAACTATAGTTATGCGAGCGACACTCGAACAAAACTATTGCTCTCACAAGTTTCAGAGGTCTCCCTCGTCAGTGCTCGAGAAAGTGTTTGTAGTTTGAGTTTTGCAGTGTATTCAACCCTGCGAGATTCTACTGTGTATATATATATACACACACAAAATGTGTTAGTTAACTTTGAATCTTACAACTCTTGTAACTATCCCTAATCCTAACAATTATTTTTAAAATTTGTTGGGGGAGGACATAACGTTGCCGACCAACTCACCCCAAATAGTTGGTTAACTCACCCACTCCAGTCTGTGCTGACAACTCATCCATCACAAGAATCAATTTGCCCCAAACCTAATTAAGTTTTCATATGTAATTGAAAATAGATTAATTAGCATCAAAGTACAGGATTTTTTTTTTTAAACTCATTCCTTTTTTAACAATAATGTTATATAGACATGAGCTGATAATAAATACAAATAACAGGCTTTTTGTTGTAGAGAATGAGCATGCATAATAATTTGGGGTTTTTGTGAATTAACCTGTTATATACAGTCATTATTTCATAGTTTACACAAACATTGTAGATTCAGGATTGTGGCTTATTGACCATTCATTGTCCAGAGTAAGTTGATCAAGCACTGGGCTAAGTTGGTAATTTTTCAGGAGCAAATGCACTATACACATATTAGGGGCTGCAACCCTAGAATTTAACCAAAGAAATCGTGTAGATTGTCATGATGTTTTAAATTTTTTGCGGCATGTATTTTGCCATGGATGGAAGTTTTAATTTGCTGTCATTTTTTTAAAGTTTATTATTTATTTCTGTAACACTGACAAATTAAATTCCTCTCAAGATTACACATTAACTGCAAAACTGCTGTGAAAAATGCATTTGCCATTTCCATAATTGCTTAAATTACAAGTACGTGTACTTCTAAAATTGTCTTGTATACTACATGTATGCATGTACATTTCATACAGTATCAAACCAGAGCTGGTAAAGCAGTACCATCTGCCATTAAGCACGCTACGATGTAGAGTATCCCCATGATGAGGTTAAGAAACGCAACTCTCCTGGGCATATCAGTTAAACGGCGGATTCGGAAATCTTTTTCTAGCTTAAAAGCTCCAACTATAGAGAGTGCTGGAAGGAACAACCACTTTGTACAATGGATTCCCATCATAATAAACATGATGTAAGGCAGAAACATAAGAGCAGAAAACAAAACATATGATCCCGCCTGTCCCAACAAAATGGCTAGCGTAATCACTCCAGCCTTCAAATCGCCATCTGCATCCCGAGCATTATTACTATGCAGGATGGCTTCTGTATTCAGTGCAAGTGGAATAGCGTAAAAGAACGGCATGAGTGAGAGTTGTCCTCCTTGAGTCAAAAAAGCAAATAATACTGTCAATGGTCCAAACGTCAAAAAAATCAACAGATCGCCCATAGCGATATACTTCAATCCCAGACCACCCGTGTACAGGAAACTGCTCGAAAGCCCTCCGAAGTATATTAAAGCTAAATGTTCCATCTTTGCTGGCGATATTAAAACTAAAACGAGAAATCCGACACAGCCAACTATGTAGAAGACTCCACCAAGAAACGCAATGTCTGACGGCAGAAGAATTTTATCAACCAACGTTCGGTCGTCGCTTTTTTTTGTGTCAACTCCTCTGGTGTAGTCAAAATAAGTGTTTACGAGATTACCGGCTGCGTGAACAGATAATGCCGTAAGGCAGGTCGTAAAGAAAACAGGCAAGCTGAACATCCCCACAGATTTGTACGCCAAAATACATCCTAGTGCTACTGGCGTGAAAGAGGCTGTGAACGACCATGGTCGGAGGGCAGCAACGTATTTGCTCAGTCTATTTGGCGGATTCAGACTAATCGCGGGTCCATTGCACTGCTGGACCTTCACCATCTCGACAGACACAGGGTAAATGTAAAATTGAATACACGGACTGTTTGAGACTGACGCACTAACTGGGAGACACCACGTCGATTTGATCACCTTTCATAATGTAGACAGCTTGTCACGTTCCGCTCACAGCTGATACTGCTGATAGTATCACCAATATTTACAGGCTGTTGGTTCGTCTTACTTTCCAGGTTGTACAAATACAACTCAGGTTTTGATGACGTCAGAAAGAGTTATATTTTCTCAAAAGAAATATGAAGATTATAATTTATATAAAGTATAATAATGTTACTAAAAACTTTACACGCTAGGAAGCAACTAACTAATGTTGTAAAACATAATTCTAGCATGGTTATCTCATTTGAACGACAATTGCTTGTCAAATTAACTCATTCCAACTAGATTTTTGTCCAATTAAAGGTGTTATATTAAAGTTGCGTTGATTTGAGAGAAAGACAGACAGACAGACAGACATACATACATACAGACACACAGAGAGAGAGAGAGAGAGAGAGAGAGAGAGAGAGAGAGAGAGAGAGAGAGAGAGAGAGAGAGAGAGACTGACATACATACAGACACACAGAGAGAGAGAGAGACGGAGAGAGAGAGAGAGAGGGGGGGGGGAAGAGGGAGGGAGAGGGAGAGAGATACTTAAACAACAGATGGTTACTTTGGCATTGTCTACAGAAAGGGAGAGGTCATAATATTTCAGGGATAGCTCTGCCATTGGCTGATTTGATTAATTTAAAGGGAGAGGGAGGGAGGGAGTCCAAAGTGTCAGTGTCAAAGTATCAATTTGTTTTAGTTTACACCAAATATCCTTGGTTTATGGTGCATGTGCTGACATGTTGTTAAACTTATATTCATTTGTTATTACACTCTCATTGTCGTATCACTATACTGAATAAGCAAACAACACCTGGTTTTAGATCTGAACTACTTTAATAATACATAATTAAAGAAATAGTATACATCTCCAATTAGTATAAAAATGGCCCATATTAAAATCAGCTTATATAAAATGATTCCAATATACTGTACAGTGATTTCCCAATATACTGTACGGTGATTTCCCAATACACTGTACGGCGATTTCCCAATACAACGTACGGCGATTTCCCAATACACTGTACGGTGATTTCCCAATACACTGTACGGTGATTTTCAAGGTATTTAAAGAGGATGGAGTACGTAAAGGTATGTTTATTCTTATTTGGGTAACTATCAGTGGCGGATCTAAGGGAGGGTGGTGGGGGGGGGGGGGGGTCGACTTTACGTTGGAGAATCCGAGAAATCCCTTCTGGAACGTTAGTGGCGTTCGGCCAAATTTCACCCCCCCCCCCCCCCCCCCCCCCCCCCCCCCACCCCAACCCGCCACTGACTGTAAACTGTAGCAGAGACAACTCTAAATCATTACAGGATAATTAAATTGAAAACGGTCGTTTAATTGTATGTGATAATAGACCAGAAAGTAATAATAATAATATACAGTTTTGCAAATTTCAATACACGATAAAAAAAAAAAAAAAAAAAAAAAAAAAAATGGACACGTAGAGCACAATCGTTCCCGTACAACTGAAATAAATAAATACATAATCAAATGGAAATACGCATTTTTGTAGACAATTGTTTCTTCTAATGTAATTTGAGGTATCACTAAGTCTCGTTAAATATTGTTACTAGTATATAAAGAATAATTGTGCTAGGATATTGCAACCATTATAACATGTCTTTTTCTTCTTCTTCTTTTCTTGCTGTTGTTATTATTGTTCATGTTTGTACAATTCATATACGCAAATAAATGATTGACCGATTGATTGATACGATAACGTAGCGTTTCAGTTCCCGTTACGACACCGTTACTAAATGTTTTTATTATCCATATGATTCAACATAACCGAGTTAGTAATAATCATACGAAGCACACGTGTAATAACAAGTGTAATGACGCTCGGGCAATACAATAATCCTGACATTCGTTTCGTAAAATCAGTACGACACACAAGCTCGTACAATAATCTCTATCTTCCGCCATGTAAAAACAATACAGTGGCGGATTAATGCCATGAGGCGGAATGCCAAGGGAACTTTGGAGTGAGGTCAAAATTAATAAATAATGTTATAACTATCGCAAAATGTATGGGGGCCCGGGCTGCTGTCCCATCACCCCCACCCGATTCGCCTCTGCAATATACTAAGTGCCGTCATATGACTTTTAAAATCACTACGCCATCAAGACCGATGTTCTATCGTTTTACATTAGAGCTGCTTTCAAAGTTTCTTTGACACTCTCTGCGAATTCAACGGCTCGCTCTCTGCTCGTGATATTAGTGTAATAGCAGATGGTCCAGAACAGCTGTCCGTTAAACGTGATGACCCTAGTTGAGAATATAGGACCAAAGTCGTGCTCTGCAGTGCATGAATGCATGGCCCGAAATTTCACCTCACTTTGAAGAGTTCGTTCCAGGAATTTGCAGTTACCGAGATTGGTCAGTTCTGATATCACGATGTACCGACCGTCTTTAGACAGGTTCAGCTCCATCATGAAACTGTAGAAATTCATAAATTCATTAGCGGGTCCTTGCTTCAGTCCGTGTTTTACCTGTTCTGTGGTCCGTGACGCCATTTTCCAGAAGTCGTCAGGCGGTTTGATGGTTTGCATAATAAACATGGGCACAAAATATGAACCAAGGCAGTCCGCGGGAACGGGAGTACCCTTAATAAGAGGTCTTAAGTTGACGGTGCAGCCAACTGGTAATTCCATCTCTTTGGTTATCTCCCCTTCTTGCAAGAGCTTTGCTAATGACACCGACACGGACGCTTGGACAGCTCCATGAACGGTAGCGTTGTTTTCTCTACATTTCGTCAAAAGCCTGCTTGTGTCTTCCCGTGAAAACTCCATAGGGATTATGCAGGTTTTCTTACCAAGATTAGGATGTCTTTCCTCCTCTAATCCACATTTTTCTGTGTAAATAGTTCTCTTTCCAAAAAACATCAGACAGACACTGTGGACCCCTGGTATGGCCATAACAAACTTCGCTGTGAGTGCAAAGAGCTGAAACAGAAATCCGGGGTTAATTTCATCAGCTATGTAATATTCAATAGCGGGTTGCATTTTCATTGGTTCCACTGGAGTATCTACTCCTTTGATGACGTCATCCAGATAGGTCAGAAAATGGTCAGCCAGTCGAATACGGGAGCAGCCATCGATGATCACGTGATGAAAACCAAACACGACGCCACACAGAAATGGATATTCTGCATCTTCCACTTCAGAATCCAGTCCTACTTTGTACTGAACTTTGGGCAGAAATCTAACAGACCAGAGCGGACCAGTTGTCGTGTTGTATCTTGCCATCACGCGTTCTTCCAGAACATCCTGCCAGGAAGTGGAATCAACCGTTTCCATGGAAACTGTAAAATTATCCATAGGCACGAAACATGGTTTTTCAGTATCGGAGTCGTCAACACGCGAGCGTAGCAGTTGGTAACGATCGGTCAACATCTCTGCTGCCTTTTGGACTTGAGCCGACGATAAAGGATGTTTTGATGATACGATGCACGCATGCGCTATGCTTGCATTGGACCCATATGCTGTTACCATGAATTTCTCAAATCTCCCCAAAGGTCGTCTCGTGCCGTTTATCTCCAGGTCCTCTATGTTCACGCGTCTGGATTTCACCACAGTCCATATCACCACTGTTAATGCCAGGACCACCACAGCCAGTACGACTTCCAACAGCATGTTTGAGATGATTTATAGCACGCAGTGGTTGAATCTGAAAACAATAATATTTGAAAATTATTCTATTAAGAAATTAATACTTTTCCATGATTCAAAATATTTTACTGACACAACAAAAATCCTCAAAACAAATCATCTACAGACATAACGAGTGACTCATCATCAGACCAGGAGTGGCCCATCATCAGACCACGAATTGACTCATCACCAGACCACGAGTGACTCGTCACCAGACCACGAGTGACTCGTCACCAGACCACGAGTGACTCATCATCAGACCACGAGTGACTCATCATCAGACCACGAGTGACTCATTACCAGGACACAAGTAGTTCATCGTCAGATCCACAAGTGACTCATCAACAAACCACGAGTGACTGATGATCAGACCACGAGCGACTCATCAACAAACCACGAGTGACTCCTCATCAGGACACAGGAGTGGGGGGGGGGGGGGGGAGGCAGGATATTGATATTTACAAAATAGACTTAAATGCAGCACATGACAACTTCACTAGTTACTGGCGACATAAGTTATTTACTAGCCTAACATAGAATATCACTAGCCATGGGAGTGGGACTACCATAATCTAGCAGCCCTGACTAAAGGTAAAGTCGTGACTTGAAATATACACTGTGTACACGCCCCTTGAATAGCTAACAATCGATATCATTAACAGGTTCTGCAAACATCTACCCTTCACCCTAAGAAAAAAAAAATCCACAATAAACAAACCAAAAATCCCCACCCACTAGCGTAAGCCGAAACTAATTGAATATATTTCTACCTAACTATAATTAAGTTGTATCCCAAAGCATCGATAACAAGGGGGATATATACTCTGTCAAAAAAGAAACGCATAGGTGATAGGGAAAGAAGAAAGGGAAAGAAGAAAAGTGTTTGATTTTACAAAATGTAGTTTTTTTGTACAATGTTGCTGAATGACCATGTTAGTTAATGTTCCTGGAATGGGACAGCATGACCAAATGCACCCTAAAACAAATTTAACGCAGGTTGTGCGACAATTGCAGGAAATCGACGTGAAATGGTCAGATTTTGACGAATGCACGTGGAACTCGGGGGGAAAAGATTGGGGTACTGGTGGGTATTTAAAGCTGCAATGCTCGCAATGATGCCTTATTTCCATTTCGACGTAGACGAGTTACAAGATGCCAAGACTAAGCCTGCCGAATCGAAACATTGCAATAGGCCGCCTCCATTTAGGTGAATCGCAGTCAGCAGTCGCACGCCACATGAACGTCCATCAGAGCACCATTTCACGTTTCTGGGACAGGTACCAGTAGTTTCAATCAGCTGAAGACCGGCCCAGAAATGGAAGACCTCACATAACAACTGTAGCACAAGATTGCTACATCCGGGTTCTGCACTTGCGTCACCGAACTGCCACAGCAACGAACACTGCTGGACGCATACCTGGTTTGAGAAGGCTGTCTGCACAAACCATTCGAAACCGACTTCGAAAAGCTGGTTTACGGGCTAGGAGACCGTATGTTGGCCCCGTCCTGCGACGTCAACATCGACATGTACGTGTTTTGTGGTGCACGAGTGTACAGGGGTGGAACTTGGGGAAACTGGCGGAAAGTATGGTTCAGCAACGAGTCACGTTTCCTACTACAGCGACGTGATGGACGACAACGTGTTTACAGACGCCGCAATGAACGTTTTCACTTTTGCCAACAACTGCGTCACCCAAGTTGACAGATTCGGTGGAGGGAGTGTCATGATGTGGGGAGCCATCTCATACACCGGCAGAAGTGAACTTGTGTTGGTATAAGGCAACCTGACAGCTGTACGCTACCGGGATGAAATTCTTCCGTCAGATGCTTCCCATTTTGTACCGACAGAGAGAACTCTTTCAGCAGGACAATGCCAGGCATACGGCACGTGTATCAATGGATTTCCTACAGAATGATAGATTAATGTGCTGCCATGGCCATCAAGATCGCCAGATCTCAACCGCATTGAACATCTATGGGACGAACTGGACAGACGTGCACTGCAGGAAGAATGGGCTAGGATTCCACGTACCCGGATTCAGAGACTCATTCAGTCTATGCCAAGGAGAAGTCGCGCAGTGATTTGCTGCTGCTGCTGCTGCTGGCCACATAAGGTACTGATTTTAACGCCCTCGTGCGACGCTGTTTGGGGACAAAAACGCCCCCACTGCCGTCAGTCCATAACAAGATCATTGTAACATACTCATGTCAAATTTCACTGTGATACGATCATCCATAACGAAATTATGCCACTTTGTATTAAAGAGATAATTTCAAGAATATGTCGCCTATGCGGTTTTCGGGGTGTTTTTTTTGACAGAGTATATGATGAGTACGTAACTCTATGAATACAGTACTCTTAGGAACTGAGACCTCTGAAAATTGCGAAAACCATCGTTTCATTCGCGCAAATTTAATTTTGCGTAACCTATTTTCCGTTCGCGCATTAAATTTAGGAAATTATTTACATGGACATAATGGGTTACGCAAAATGAAAATGGGTTACCTGAATTTATTTTTGGGTGACCTATAAATAGTTTACGCAAATATTCAATGCTCAGATGCGTGGAACTAGCTGAACACAGTACACTTCGGTACATACTGAATGTATCTCTAGTACGGCCTCCACGGCCTCCACGAGTCCAGTATTTTGGACTCGAGTACCTAGAGTCGCCTCGACCCGGATCCGAGTACCCGACACGTACATTAGATGACAATGATACTGAGGAATAAAGTAAAATAGCATTATGCATCTTAATTCCAGGACCGGCCTCGGTGGCGTCATGGTTAAGCCATCAGACTACAGGCTGATAGGTAATGGGTTCGGATGCCAGTCGAGGCATGAGATTTTTAATCCAGATACCGACTCCAAACCCCGAATGAGTGCTCCGCAAGGCTCATTGGGTAGGTGTAAACCACTTGCACCGACCAGTGATCCATAACCGGTTCAACAAAGGCCATGGTTTGTGCTATCCTGCCTGTGGGAAGCGCAAATAAAAGATCCCTTGCTGGCTGTCGTAAAAGAGTAGCCTATGTGGCGACAGCGGGTTTCCTCTAAAAAACAGTGTCAGAATGACCATATGTTTGACGTCCAATAGCCGATGATAAGATAAAAAATCAATGTGCCCTAGTGGCGTCGTTAAACAAAACAATCTTTACTTAATTTCAGGTGGCGGGACGTAGCCCAGTGATACAGTGCTCGCTCGGTCTAGGATCGATCCCCGTCGGTGGACCCGTTAGGCTATTTCTCGTTCCAGCCAGTGCACCAAGACGGGCATATCAAAGGCTGTGGTATGTACTACCCTGTCTGTGGGATGGTGCATATAAATGATCCCTTGTTGCTAATTGAAAAAAGTAGCCCATGAAGTGGCAACAGCGGGATTCCTCTCTCAATATCTGTGTGGTCCTTAACCATATGTCTGACGCCAAATAACCGTTAATAAAATGTGTTGAGTGCGTCGTTAAATAAAACATTTCCTTCCTTGTATTGCATGTCACGTATTGTCATAGCCCTATAGGTTGCAGGCCGACCAACTTTCCGGAATTTTCCGAAAAATCAGGAATTTTCATCACGTACTCGGAATTCCGGAATTGATGTCAAATATCCGGATTTTTTTTTTAATTCACTCGAATTGGGTTTTTTTTATGAGCAACTAATTCTTATTACATTCTTGGAATTAAATATCTTTATCACTCATTTCAACATGAGCTCTGTTTTGTCTAGGTTTGTGCCATTACCAAGGCCGCGGGTCTAGTGTCAACAGCCGACCAATGAAAATGTCGAGTAAACTGAAGCCATATTTGATATATGAAAATTTTCTTTCTTATTTTTTATACTCGAATAGTTTATGTATTCATTTTAAAGATATTTTAAATATCATAGAATTATGTTCCTACAGGGCAGGCATCGGTTCTATGACGATGTATGAAATTTTGCCGCCGTGGATAAAAGCATGAATATGTAACAGAAGAACGCTACGATCATACAAAAACAAAAGAAAAAAACCCCGAACCGACTGGCTTTCACATGCAACATTTGATTAAATAATATTTGGCCACCACTAATCTATTATATGACGCATCCATGACATTAATATACCTACCGATATTATTTTATTCAAGTAACTTGAATAACAACGCGATTTCTTTTTCTGTACACTGGTTCCTCAAAAGTGTTATTGTAATAGTAATGTAAGCGTAATTCAAAACGGCAGCCAGTCTTAATGTGGGTAGCAGCCGTTTCGTCCCCAAACCAGTTCACCACAAATCAGTTCGACTCCACTACATGCATATGATGAAACAGTGCATATGCGGCAATGTACCTACATAAAAATAACATTGGTCCCAAGTTGTTTGTCACTTTATTGCTAATCTGTAGGTGGGAGTCTTACACTGTAATACAATATTTACTAATAAAGTGGGTTTGTTTTTGTGTGAACTAAGTCTTGATGATTTTTGGTGTGTGTAGGTGTGGGATGTGTGTGTGTTTTTTATGAGAAAGTTCCAGTTCACATATAAATAATTATATACTCATTTATATTGTCATTTTGCAAATGCAAATTTTTTTCGCATTGTTTAAAATTACTTTAATGAAAATGACGTTTTCGCACGCTTTAAATTATTGTTTTGAAAAGGGCGTTCGCGTGCATAAAAATGAAAATATCAGAAAATTCCGGAAAAATAGTTCTATTAGGTTGGTCGCCCTGAGGTTGCACTAAACCAAATAATTTCCGGCTGGGTCAAAGTTCGAGGTGAACCAAACATTTGATAGAGAAATTAACACCACAATTCCTGTGATTTGTTATAAATGTTGTGTGTTGGTTGTAAAAATATTTAGTTTTATCTGGGCTAAAAATGTATGCAATTTTATTTCATCTAGTACCACTGTGTCAAGTAACCTTGTACTTAGTACTTTTTTTTTTGCAGGTACCCCATACACGTTCTAACATTTTGTGTTGTGTTGTAAAAACATCTGGCTATACCGAAAATTAGTCATAAAAGGTACCATTTTCTTCAACTAATACTTTGAAGTAGGGGTTGTAGTACTGATATTTATGGGTCATAGTTTGGTTGATATATTGCATATGGTGTTTTTAATCACAACGGTTAACATGGTCGCCTATGGGATTTTATTTGGTATC
Organism: Gigantopelta aegis; assembly: GCF_016097555.1. Classification (NCBI taxonomy): domain Eukaryota; kingdom Metazoa; phylum Mollusca; class Gastropoda; order Neomphalida; family Peltospiridae; genus Gigantopelta; species Gigantopelta aegis. The sequence continues at coordinate 3,637,212 of NC_054713.1, read as the reverse complement.
GTACAACCTATAATGTAACCGACTACAAGCAAAATGTAAATATATAATTAAATGAGAGTGTCCTTCCTTATACGGGTCCTGTGAACGGCCTGGAGTCTTTCTCGACTCGACTCGAGTACTCCTGGAGACCCTATACTATCTAGGCAATATTTCGATGGTCAATTCAGTTGGTTCTTTAAATGGAGAGTAGTCAAGCGAACACAAGTTATATAACCATACTGGTTACGTAAGTAGAGAACCCAAAACAATATTGCATAAATAGAAATAGCGCAGTCTGTTACTGGCATTTACTATGACAATAATAAACAACCTAGATAGTGTTAATATTATAACTACATACTGTTACCGTGAGGTTACCGCACGCTCCATTTTTTCGACTTGACAATGTAAATAGCAAGAGGTCATCATCAGGGTTAACCTCGTTGTCAAAAATATCAATTAAAGCTGCCGTCTCTACCTTATTGCGTGAAGCAAAATACAAACACAACTACAGTTTTAAAGGGACATTCCATTGTTTGCTGCAATTTTTAAGATGTTATCGACTAACAGATACTTTTTAACGATTGTAATTACATACTAAATATATTTTTATGCACAAAATATTAGCGGTTGCATATTAAACGTCTTTCGGATCGTTCTAATATTTGTATTAGGTTAAATTTCATTTTATTTCCTAAAATTAGTTTTTCCGTACGTACGAAATTATTGAAGACAAAATCCAGTTTGGGCTTCTTACAAATATTAAGATGACTAGAAACACATTGAATATACAGACACTGATATTCTAAACAAGAAAATATATTTAATATGTAAGTTTAATCGTAGAAATATTTTATTAGTCGGAAACATCTTACAATGCAGCAAACTCAGGAATGTCCCTTTAACAAACTCGCCTGTTTTTTTTAATCAACGGGGGTGGGGGTCGAGTGAGGTGGCGTATGTAAAATAACGGTAACCAGTCAATTCGTACCATAGTCATTTCGTACCCAATTTTACTATTTCGTACCCAAGCCATTTTGTTCCCTGGTCATTTCGTACCCAAGTAATTTCGTACCATGTTAATTTCGTACCATGTCTGTTTGGTCATTTCGTACCTCAATTATTTATTGTGCAGCTTAGTTGAATGATAGATAGTAAAATTTTGAATTACTGATTTAAAAAAATAAACATTAGGCTAATGCAACTATATTGAATGTATAGGCCTATATAAAATGGGGGAGGGGGGTCTCGTATCATATGAAATGATCATCAGTGCCATGGGTCAGTTCGTTGTAAAAATAAACTATCACCTTCATGTGGCAATACACATATATGAATTCAATAGGGTTAATGGCCACTGAAACACATTTCATCGTTAATTTACTTCTCTTATTCATTTAAGCCTTTGCTCACTTTACAAGGTATGTTTACATGTCAACGTTTATTCGTCAACAATAAAAATAAGAAGTGGCATACCGTGACAGAAATAAGATACCGAGTACGAAATGACTATGGTACGAAATTACCAAACATTATGGTACGAGATGGTAAAAAGTAGGTACGAAATGGCTATGGTACGAAATGACTGTGGTACGAAACGACTATGGTACGAAATGACCATAAATTATGGTACGAAATGACTAGTAACCAAAATAACATATATTAAATGGAATTTGAACGACAAAACCGTTATCCGTAATGAAGCTCGTATTACTGCACAATGTGGCTGATTCCATGAATCTCTATCTTGTGCATCGTCGACAGGACAGCCCTTTCGAAAGTGCTTGCCTGATGCGCGGTCGGTCTAGGACTGATTCTTGTAGGTGGTCCACTGGGCTATTTCTCGTTCCAACCAGTGCACCACAATTGGTACATCAAAGGCCGTGGTATGTGCCATCCTGTCTGTGGGATGGTACATATAAATGTCCTGGTACGTTGATAGCAAATATGACTAACATGGTCGCCTGCTCAGCACCACCAAGGAGAAGGATGAAATACATCTTTATGTGTTCAGTAGCGACACATTTGAACAGGTTTCATATATTAATTACTAAATAAAACGAAAGGAACCTCAGCACATTTTAAACTATGGCTAATTGGTGTTTTGGTTGAGACGAGAAAGAGAGAGACACAGAGACAGAGACAGAGAGAGAGAGAGAGAGAGAGAGAGAGAGAGAGAGAGAGAGAGAGAGAGAGAGAGAGAGAGAGAGAGAGAGAGGTTGAGACGAGAAAGAGAGACACAGAGACATAGAGAGAGAGGGAGAGAGAGAGAGAGTCAGAGAGAGGGGGAGAGGGAGGGAGGGAGACGGAGAGGGAGAGGGATACTTAAACAACAGATGGTTACTTTGGCACTGTCTACAGAAAGGGAGAGGCCATAATATTTCATGGATAGCTCTGCCATTGGCTGATTTGATTAATTTAAAGGGAGAGGGAGGGAGGGAGGAAGAGGAACCACGCTGCTCGAGAGACTACCACAGGGCCGTTCCGAAAAGCAGCAAGTGCTATGCACGATACTTAGCAGAGTAGATACCACACACTCGTTCATCAGGGGCGATCATCCTGCGTTGGTCGCACTTCGGGCGATTACTCTGTCACGGAGTTACTTCCCGTTCCGAGCATGTACTAGATAAACACAAATATATGACAGAAATGCTTAAAGAACCTCCCCTATGACAAGTTTGAAGAACCGCCCCAATCGCCCACGAGGGATATTCTGAGTGATAGTCTAGTGGTACAGCGTTGGTCTGGAATGCGATGGGTAGCAGGACAAGCTGTCCATAACATATAGGTTTTACCCCGTTCTAATCAGTGTCTCGTCATTGGTACACCAAACACCGCGGTATGCATTTGACCTGACTATGGGAAAGTGATTATAAAAGATACACGGCTAGCTCTGCCTCATTTGCTTAGAACGCACACAGTCCCTACGTACGTCGCTCCAAATGTAACAGAGAAATCAACATCCGTGGAGGGGATTCGAACCAGAGACCCCTAGTGCGTACGTCAAGCGCTCCACGAACTGAGCTAATACGGGAATTCCAACTAGCTACTTCGAATAGGAGCACGGAATACCAACCCTACAACATCTGGTTCGAATCCCCTCCGCGGAGGTCGATTTATCTCCAACGCGTACATGGAGAAAAATGTTCAGGCCAGCTCATTTTTGGCCGAATGCCAATGTTTTCTCCAGCACTGGAGTGGTTGTGGGCAATTGATCTCTTAAATTCCCGTCTCGTATGTTCATGGCCTTATTATTTTTGTTTTTTGTTTTTGTTAGTTGAATGATGTCGCAAGAGCTATTATCTTCTAAGGCAGAAGGGGCATTTGATGTCAAATCAATCACTTACAGTCTCAGATTTCGATGAAATTTGGTACACTTATAGTAGAAAGGAAATGGCTTATTTAACGACGCACTCAACACATTTTATTTACGGTTATATGGCGTCGGACATATGGTTAAGGACCACACAGATATTGAGGGAGGAAACCCGCTGTCGCCACTTCATGGGCTACTCTTTTCAATTGGCAGCAAGGGATCTTTTATATGCACTACCCCCATATACAGGATAGCACATACCACGGCCTCTGATGTCGTGGTGGACTGGCTGGAGCGTGAAATAGCCCAATGGGCTCACTGACGGGGATCGATCCCAAACCGACCGCTTTACCACTGGGTTACGTCTCACCCCTAGGTACACTTACAGTAGTCAATAAGAAAATCCCTGAACCAAAATTTTAGACTCAATTAATCGTTGAGATACCGGTCGTTGAGATACCGGTCGTTGAGCTACCGGTCGTTGAGATACCGGTCGTTGAGATACCGGTCGTTGATCTTTGACATCGTTAAGGGTACCACCTATTTTCAAAAGGCTCTTTTTTTAGAGATAGTTAAAAAATCAAATGGTTCTTTAAAGGTCTTGAATAGATGAATAAATTTTATTTGCACACCATTCGAAAAATCAACCCCCGAAAAGTTATAGTTCGACATGACCTTTGACCTTGATCCCCGAAAATACGTTTGTCAAAACTTACTGAATATATCTAGGATATTGTAAAAAAAATTGTCTGACAATTTCAAATCCAGAGTTTCAGTTCATTGTATGTGACAAGGGGTGCAAGGTTTAACACTTAGCCTGATGGACAATTTATTACTACAATATATGCAAATGTAGTATAAAAAAGGATTGAAATTGGTTCCTGCATAAGTTTTCAATTTTGGTAGAATATTAAAAAAACTCTATAATTTTATTTATATTTTTATTATTTCACCACAAAAATATACAATATAGAATTGATACATATTGATAAAATAAACATATACGAATAAAATAGATGATGCTTTATAAAACGGTCTCATACGTACTATAAGTATAAACATAATATTTAAAAACTTGACATTTGTCAAAACAAATATCACTGACTCCTGCAGCCTGTCAGCTAATGTGTCAGACTTGTAAACCAGAAAGATGTAAATTGCAATGCTTAGTCTTGTCAATATCAAATCTTCCCAACTTAACACCGTTTAAAGAAGTTCTTTCCATGATCAACAATATGACACATAAATTGCCTCTGTATTAATTACTGAAGTTTTTTTTTTTTTAAAGAATTTACACGGAATTTATTTATTTTAAGAAGGAAATGTTTTATTTAACGACGCACTCAACACATTTTATTTACGGTTATATGGCGTCGGAGATGTGGTTAAGGACCACACAGATATTGTTGAAGATGGAAACTCGCTGTCGCCACTTCATGGCCTACTCTCTTAGATTAGCAGCAAGGGATCTTTTATATGCACCATACCACAGACAGGACAACACATAGCACGGCCTTTGATATACCAGTCGTGGTGCACTGGCTGCAGCGAGAAATAGCCCAATAGGCCCACCGACGGGTATCGATCCCAGACCGACCGCAAATCAAGCAAACGCTTTACCACTGGGCTCCCGCCCTTGTTTTAAGAAGTCAGTAGAGTATACAATTCTCAATTCGTATATAATAATTGTCAGTTATGGTACCTTAACAGTGATTTATTTTTTAAAACGATGTTTAATATGTCTGTGTTAAAATTATACTCAGGAAGGAGATATTTGTGTTAATCTGCAATATTTTACGCATCTAATACAATGCAATATATAATAAAATACATTAGAATAATACACAAAATATTTATATTTATTAGTCACTGCAATGTACTATAAATGAACTGCATGATTATTCATTCATTCATACTTATTTTTGTGCTTATATCCAATTAAAGTTCAAGCACACTGTCCTGGGCACACCTCAGCTATGTGGGCTGTCTGTAAAGAACATTGTATTAGTGGTTAGTTGTGGTTAATGAGAAAGAAGTCTGTGTAGTGGTGTTACACCTACCCACTTCATCATTACAACCTGCTGTGGATGAGAGCCGGTACCGGGATGTGAACCTAGTACCCACTAGCCTCAAGTACATGATTAACATCTTGTGTTGTCTTTATATACACAGGGCCAGATGTAGGTCAGTGGTAGAGCCTTTGCCTGGGGTTTTACGATCGATCAACTCAGTGTTTAACCCTTCCCATCAAGTGCCTCATGATTAAAATTCAAAGGCTGTGGTATATACTATCCTGTGAATAAGAAAAGTCATATAAAAGATCCCATGATGATTTATCGGTAGGAATGGCACATATTGTGGCCCATAGCAAAGGTGTTCAGTATAGAACACCTGTGAAATATCTTCGACAGAAAATAATGTTCGTTCTTTAAAATATTATAAAATTTATAATAAAACATCCACTTTTGATATGGCTGGTAATCAACTGTAATCAACCAGTAGTCTGGTATTGAAGTAGATATAAATAAAAATAATCTTATTACACAATAAATTATTAAAACAATAATGACATTGCGTGAAAATGCTAATAAGACTCGTATTTAGGCATTACTTTACGATTCTAAAGCTAATATACAAATCCTTCACATCGGAGGTACGCGTTTGCGCTCGAGTGTCCAAGCACACCTTTAATTTAGCTCAGAAGCCTTTTATTATTATTATTATTTTTATTTTTATTTTATTTTATTATTTTATTTTTTTTATTTTTATTTTTTTAATGTTTTATTTATTATTTATTATTATTATTATTATTATTATAAAAAATTAATTTGATAGGTTTACGGCATGCTCGCCGTTTCATATTTATGTATATTTTATCCATACTGTAATCAATATTTTATATTTTTAATAATTTAAAAAAAAACCCCAAAAATGCAATTTAACAGGGCAAGTGTCTGGTCTGTGCCTTTAGTAGTGGTTTGGTTAATATTACCTCGTCTACTGCCCTAGGTATTATAGATGAAAGTGTTCGCCGCGTCTTCTAAATGACTTAATCGTGTTGTTTTAGAGGACACCCCAGGAGTCGCCTGTTTTTCCATGGATCGGCCGGGTTCACCTCTATCCTTCTGGCAGGCTTGGCACCCAAAACGCAATTCTAAATTAATCATCGCTGGCTTTTTATGCGCCACTCCCCTAGTGGCACCAGCGATTAAACTCTTATAACCCTTTGGCGTCACTCTTCCTAAATAACTAGTAGGCTGCCAGGATTGGGCTGAACTGCGGTTGGACACGGTGGGGGGTGGGGGTGATGGGATGCCGGGAGTTAGGGCATTCTTTGGGGCTATATGCGTAGGCGGTTCGGCCTTAGGTTTTGTTATAATTCAGGACCATAAAAACGGGGGTTAAAAATGGTTAAATTATCTACATTTATAACATCATTAAAGTCAACGTGGATAAGGTGGTTACTTTTAAACAACACAAAACTGGCATATCTCTTCTCGTCAGTTACAGGTACATCGATCAAAGAACTAATTATATATGGTGATCATTTTATTCATTTAAAAATTAAAAATATGACTAACACTTTTTTGGAAGATGTTCTAGCTGGCGAAACATCCAATGTAAACAACCAATAGAAAATGAAAACGATATAGCTGGTATAAACATTTGGTTTAACAGTAAAATATTAAAAAAATAAGCCTATTTTTTATTTTAAAAAATATGCAGAAAAGGGAGTTTGTTTCATTAGTGATTTAGTTAATACTGATGGAGGATTTCTAAATTTATGCGATTTTATTGCAAAATTTAATATAAAAACAAACTTTCTAGAGTAGGCTTCTTTAATTAATGCAGTGAAATGTTTCATAAGAATATATGGAAAACATAATGATGAAATAAACGAGTCAATTACAAACGAAAAACCAGTCTACCTCCACAAGCTAAAACAACTTCTTAACGACAAAACGGGATGTGGAGAAATATATAAATTGTTATGCTACACAAAAGCCTTTCCAAAGTCTCAATTAAAATATACAAATAAAGGTTTTTGTTATTCACCAGCAGAATGGAATATATTTTACAATATACCATTTAAATGCGTTAGAGATACAACTTTACGTTGGTTTCAATATAAAATTCTACACAGATTTCTCGCTACTAACACATTTCTATATACAATACATTATATTAATTCAAATAAATGTACTTTTTGTAATCGTATGCCAGAGACAATTGAACATCTATTTTATGATTGTTGTTATGTTAAAGAATTTTGGAAAGATATTACAAACTGGATATTCAGTACTATAGAAGAGTGCATAATTATAGATAAACATATTGCCATTTTGGGTCTGCTTAGAAAAACAAATACATAATGCAAAAAATTGTTTAATATTAACATAAAATATTATATTTATTCCATCAAAATACAAAAACAAAAATTAAACTTCTCTGCCTTAAAAACTATAATTAAAGAAAAGTTGGAAACTGAAAAATGTATCTTATATAAAAATGGTAATTATGAAGATTTCAAGACAGAATGGGAGCAGTGGTATAATTTATTTGAAACATCATAAAAGTTTATTAAATCTATCAAATATTGAGATATATTTATTTCTAAAATACCTTCTTCACACTTTATACTCCTTCACACACCTTTTCATAATACTTTTTTGTATCAATACTAATTCAGTACATAACACCTTTTTTTCTTTTTTCTTTTCCTTGTTGGCCCCAGATAATAATAATTAAAAATATATATCTATAAAAAAAACCCAAACAAAATATCAACAACAATATACATAAAGTGTGTGGATTATATCTATTCGTGTGTATATATATTTTGCCATTTATATGTATGTATATAAAACTGTGTATACCATATGAAATATAAAACAATTTCTGAGACAGTGAGCTCAGGACACCCCATCCCTGACACTGCCATTTTATATTCTGGGGACAATAAAAAAAAAGAAAAAAGAAAAAAAGACTTCAATGTGCTCCAGTCATTAAACAAATCAATTTTTTAACTAACTGTTTATTTAACCGAAAATGCAATCTTTCTACAATCGTTTGACATATAAATATACATTGTAACTACTACTACCAGAGCTTCTAGAATATGGTAGCCCTATTCCCGTGGCTAGTGATGTTCAGTGTTGGGCTGGTAAATAACTACTATTGCCATTCCCGACGGTTAGTGAAATGGTTTTGGTTAAATGTTGCAGTTAAGTTAATTTTGTAAATATGAATATCCTGCCCCCACCCCAACCTCCAAAAAAAAAAAGAAAAAAAAAGAAAAAAGATATACGCCGCTGTTATTTTATAGTTTCAAGCTAGGGCTGTTTTAAGAGTTTCTTTGACACTCTCTGCGAATTCTATCGCTCGCTCTCTGCTTGTGACATTAGTGTAATAGCAGATGGTCCAGAACAGCTGCCCGTTAAACGTGATGACCCTAGTTGAGAATATAGGACCAATGTGGTGCTCTGCAGTGCACGAATGCATAGCCCGAAATTTCACCTTACTTTGAAGAGTTCGTTCCAGGAATTTGCAGTTACCGAGATTGGTCAGTGCTGATACCACGATGAACCGACCGTCTTTAGACAGGTTCAGCAGCACCATGAAAGCGCACATCTTCATAAATATATTAGCGGGTCCTTGCTGCAGTCCTTTCTTTACTTGCTCGGTTGCCCGTGACGCCATTTTCCAGAAGTCTTCACGCGGTTTGATGGTTTGCATAACAAACATGGGCACAAAATATGAACCAAGGCAGTCTGCAGAAACAGGAGTACCGGTAATGAAAGGTCTTAAGTTGATGGTGCAGCCAGCTGGTAATTCCATCTCTTTGGTTATCTCCCCTTCTTGCAAGAGCTTTGCGAATGCCACCGATACGGACGCTTGGACAGCTCCGTGAACGGTAGCGTTATTTTCTCTACATTTCGTCAAAAGCCTGCTTGTGTCTTCCCGTGAAAACTCCATAGGGATTATGCAGGTTTTCTTACCAACATTAGGATTTCTTTCCTCCTCCAAGCCACATGTTTCTGTGTAAATATTTCTCTTTCCAAAGAGCATCAGACAGAGACTGTAGACCCCTGGTATGGACATAACAAACTTCGTTATGAGTACAGAGAGCTGAAAAAGAAATCCGGGTGTAATTTCATCAGCGATGTAATATTCCATAGCGGGTTGCATTTTCATTGGTTCCACTGGAGTATCTACTCCTTTGATGACGTCATCCAGATAAGTCAGGAAATGGTCAGCCAATCGAATACGAGAGCAGCCATCGATGATCACGTGATGAAAACCAAACACGACGCCACACAGAAATGGATATTCTGCATCTTCCACTTCAGAATCCAGTCCTACTTTGTACTGAACTTTGGGCAGAAATCTAACAGACCAGAGCGGACCAGTTGTCGTGTTGTATCTTGACATCACGCGTTCTTCCAAAACATCCTGCCAGGAAGTGGAATCAATCGTCTCCATGGGAACTGTAAAATTATCCATAGGCACGAAACATGGTTTTGCAGGATCGGAGTCATCAACACGCGAGCGTAGCAGCTGGTAACGATGTGTCAACATCTCTGCTGCCGTTTGGACTTGAGCCGACGATAAAGGATGTTTCGATGATACGATGCATGCATGCGCTATGCTTGCATTGGGCCCATGACTTGTTACAATAATTTTCTCAAAATTCCCCAAAGGTCGTCTCGTGCCATTTATCTCCAGGTCCTCTATGTTCAATCGTCTGGACTTCATCACAGTCCATATCACCACTGTTAATGCCAGGACCACCACAGCCAGTATGACTTCCAACAGCATGTTTGAGAAGATTTATAGCACGCAGTGGTTGAATCTGAAAACAATATTTGAAAATTATTCTATTAAGACATTAATAGATGCTTCCCCACGATTAAACATATCTTACTGATACTAATGACTGAATCACATGTCCACCGATTTGGGATAAACGCCCGTACGGGCCCAAATTTCGGGGAAAATTTGCAAAAATCTCACGGCGGCCGCAAAGGGTGCCGTGGCTATCCTGCGGGCGCCTTGGCGTTCTTTCCTCACAGTAGGGCGTATCGGAAGCTTTTAGCACAGAGTTAAAAGTTCCCGATGTGTCGTAGAAATTTTTACCGGCATAGTGGATATGTGACTGTAGCATAAACACAAAACAACTACAGACTGAA